>NC_053496.1:140318050-140618050 GCF_905171775.1 Rana temporaria | reverse complement strand
TAATTTGGATATTTGCAAATGTAGGTTAATGAAGGAAATAAGCCTCACTTTCACACCATGGCCACTTCACACCTTCAGCTCATCTCCCACTGTTTAATGAAGCACTTGGTGAACATAATAAGTACTTAACAAGACAATAAGTCATTAGCATTGCTGTTGGAATACAGTTACCATTTTATGCTTCTATAGCCATAGCATTTGTACACATTATCATTACTGTTATCAACAATTTCATTGTGCTTATTATCATTAGTTACTTTGCATTTATACCTCTTATTTGATAATACTTCTGATTTACAGGTAAAAGTGCTTTTAAGAGTTGATGGGTCATACAAGTTTAATATTACTTTGTATGTACTTATGCCTAGTACACACGAAACCGTGGATTTTTTTCTGACAGGTTTTTGGCTCAAACTTGGGTTGTATACACACGGTCACACAAATGTTGTAGGAAATTCTGACCGCCAAGAACGCGGTGACGTGCAACACGTACAATGGCACTTTCTGCTAATGCCGTGTTAGTAGAAGTTTGGTGAGAGATGATTCGTGCTTTTCAGCCTTTGTGCTTTTCAGACCGTTACTGCTCTTCAGTTCGTGCTTGTGGGTTTGTATCTGTTTTCAGTGCATGTAGTCAGCTCGTATCTGGTTTTCAGTGCGTTCTTGTCCACTCGTTTCTGATTTTCAGCTCGTTCTTCTCAGGCCTTTCTGTTTTTCAGTGCGTTCTGTTACTTTGTTCTGACCAGCCGACTGTTTTCAGCAATAATCTCCAGATGACGGACCCCGTTTTTCACTGTTTGTTGGCTTTGCTGTGCCCTTATATTACGAAGTAGGACACCTGCATGCGGCAAGCCATCACTCCCAAGTTGCGATACTTGGAGACAGGAAGAAGTCTGCAGGACATCAAGTTCTCGACAGGTATCTCCCCCCATGCTCTGGGGATTATTATTCCAGAGACCTGTTCTGCCATCACACAATTCCTGCAGAAGGACTATATTAACCTCCCTAGCGGAATGATTCTTTCAGATTTTTGGTGCTGAAAGCGGTATAATTGTTTTTCATGGAAATTTGGTGTTTTATATTGTAGGCCTGTAATTCTTAGGAATAACTCACTTAAATATGTCTAAATCTGTCCAAACAAGAGTCTAGTAGAAGTTTGAAACAAAAAATCATAAATTATAATATAATAAATAATTATAAATAATTATAACAAATAATAATATAATAATAAGAATAAAAATGATTCAATAATATAATCAAATCAAAAACACTGAAATTTGCTCAGTTGCAGAATTGTCGCTGTCATTACTTTCAGTGTTTGATGACGAATTTCCCCATAAATCACTATCGCTCAATTGGCCTACTTGCATATTTGCCTTCACTAACCTCTCCAGCATGCTATCCTGGGCCCATACACACCTAGCCTAGTCACTTAACAATGTATTTTGTCAGCTCCATCATCCCACCTATCGACTCGGGGTCATACTATTACAACTATAGGGGGTTTCATAGCATTGTGATGATGGCGATGATGTCGGCGATATATGAGTTCTCGTATGTGGATAATGGGGAAGAATGGCCGGATATCGGATGGTGGAGTCTTCGCTCAGACAGAGTTTTACAGACGGCTCCAGAATGGTGGCTTGGAATTGCCACCTGCTGAAGATAATGTGGCTGAATTGCCATTTGTCTTTGTTGCTGATGAAGCGTTTGGGCTGGGTAAACACCAGGCCATTCCCCATGAGGAGCCTCACCCCGGAGCAGAGGGTTTTTTTTTTTTTCCTCAAACAAAGGTTTTTTATTGAGCATGTATAAAATTAATACAGTTTACATTCTCCAGAGCTTATTTGAAAATCACATGGGAGAGTACACATAAAAACAAAACATTGTATTACAGTCAGATCCCCAACACCTTGTAAAATTTCCTGGAAGCAATTCCTTCCCTACCCCTTCCGAGGCCCGTAAGGACGTCCCCTATCCAGCTGGCAGAGGCCTTAAAATAACCTGTCATAAACCAAGTCTATTGGGGCCAACCCAGGAACATCCAACCACTTAGCCCATAACTTTTCATATTTACTGCTCGACCCTCGTTTCTGATACACTACCTTCTCCAATCTAAGAGTGACCCCCATTTGTGTAATCCATTCCTGCACTGTTGGCGGTTCAGTATCCTTCCAGTGTCTTAGTATCATCAGGCGGGCCTGGAACAGAGCTCTGCCTATAGCCTGTCTAGGGATATCCTCTACCAGGAGACCCTCCGTGATCCCCAGAAGACACACCTTGGGATCCAAAGGGACTTGAGCCTGAAAGGCCTTATTAATCGAATCCACCACCCCTGACCAGTATAAATGGAGCTTCGGGCATCGCCACAGAAGATGAATGAGGTCACCATGGTCTCTGCAGCACCTAGTACAGCAGGGGTCCACCCCCAGTCCCATCCGCGCCAGCCGGGCCAGCGTATAGTGTACCCGTAAGAGGATGTAAAGTTGTGATAGTCTATGTGCCACGTTCAGGGAGCAGGCGGGAATCGCCTGCAAGGCCTCTTCCCACTGCTCATCCTCAAACGCACCCACATCCCGTTCCCACAGCGCCACCGCCTTGTGCGGGGCACCCGGTAGGAAGAGGTTTAGCAGCATAGCGTAGCAGTTGGATATAAAACCCTGTCCCTGTGGACACGTCTAATAAGTAATTAAATACCGGAGCCACATTCAATGCCCATATGTCATCCTCCTGCTGAGCATCAAATGCATGTTTAAGTTGTAGGTAATAAAAGTGCATGGACGCAGGGAGTTGAAAGTCCGCCCTGAGTTCTGCAAAAGGTCTCAACCTGCCCGCCCTTACTATGTGTGACATAGCGAATATGCCATGCCGTTTCCATCTCGATCCGTACGGTATCTTAGCTATCTCTCGGTAGTGTTGGTTGTCCCATATGGGGCTATATTTTGTGAACCCTGTCACGCCTTGCATCATCCTGATCTTGTTCCAGACCTTTTGCATGAGGACATATGTGGGAAACCGCCTGTTGGATTTCGCATACTGCAATGCTTCCAGTCCCTCTACCACTTGAGCAGAGGGTTTTTAACTACTGGCTGGCCAGAGCCAGAAGAGTGGTGGAGAATGCCGTTGGGATAATGACCAGCCGGTTCTGCCTATTCCTCACATCAATAAACATGGCGGAATATAAACTCAATCACATTGTGCTATCATGCTGCGTACTTCATAACTTTTTACAGAGAAATGCTCCAAACTATGTGGCCTCAGTTGGGCCTGAGGCCGGAATTCATTAACAAAATACTCTGACAGCACTGGAAGCTGGCCATCCTGGCTTGCCCCCCCCAAAGCGCCCGTGAAGTCTGGCTAAAATATCTAGAATATTTTATAGGTAGGGGGCCATTGATATACCAGCAAATTTATGATTATTCTTTTAAATCAATAATTTTTTGGATCTGAAATAATCTTGAATTTGATTTACTGCTTGTGTTTCTTTTAGCTGTCTCCTAGGTTCTCCTAGTGCACTTGTAGTGCCAAGCGGATTTTTCGTTATTAACCACTTAAGGACCGGACCAATATGCTGCTAAAAGACTCAAGGTGTTTTTACAATTTGGCACGGCGCTGATTTAACTGGTAATTGCACGGTCATGCAATGTTGTACCGAAACGAAACTTGCGTCCTTTTCTTTCCACAAATAGAGCTTTCTTTTAATGGTATTTGATTGCCTCTGCGATTTTTATTTTTTGCGATATAAACGGAAAAAGACCGTAAATTTTGAAAAACAATGATTTTTCTTATAACAAAAAGTAAAAAATATCGAATAAACTAAATTTAGTCAAACATTTAGACCAAAATGTATTCAGCCACATGTCTTTAGTAAAAAAAATCACAATAAGCGTATATTTATTGGTTTTTGCAAAAATTATAGCGTCTACAAACTAGGGTACATTTTCTGGAATTTACACAGCTTTTATTTTATGACTGCCTATCTCATTTCTTGAGGTGCTAAAATGTCAGGGCAGTACAAACCCCCCCCCCCAAATGACCCCATTTTGAAAAGTAGACACCCCAAGGAAACTGCTGAGAGGCATGTTGAGTCCATTGAATATTTTTTTTTTGTCCCAAGTGATTGAATAATGACAAAAAAAAATAATTACAAAAAGTTGTCACTAAATGATATATTGCTCACACATGCCATGGTTATATGTGGAATTGCACTCCAAAATACATTCTGCTGCTTCTTCTGAGTACGGGGATACCACATGTTTGGGACTTTTTGGGAGCCTAGCCACGTACGGGACCCCGAAAACCAAGCACCGCCTTCAGCATTTCTAAGGGCGCACATTTTTGATTTCACTCCTCACTACCTATCACAGTTTCGAAGGCCATAAAATGCCAAGATGGCACACAACCCCCCCCCCCCCCAATGACCCCATTTTGGAAATAAGACACCCCAAACTATTTGCTGAGAGGCATGTTGAGTCCATGGAATATTATTTTTTTTTTGTCCCAAGTGATTGAATAATGACCAAAAAAATATATTGACAAAACGTTGTCACTAAATGATATATTTCTCACACATGCCATGGTTATATGTGGAATTGCACCCCAAAATACATTCTGCTGCTTCTCCTGAGTACGGGGATACCACATGTGTGGGACTTTTTGGGAGCTTAGCCGCGTACAGGACCCCGAAAACCAATCACCACCTTCAAGATTTCTAAGGACATACATTTTTGATTTCACTCACACAAATCTTGAAGGCGGTGATTGGTTTTTGGAGTCCCGTACGCGGCTAGGCTCCCAAAAAGAACGTATTTTGGGGTGCAATTCCACATATAACCATGGAATGTGTGAGAAATATATCATTTAGTGACAACGTTTTGTAATTATTTTTTATTAATTTTTTTGGTCATTATTCAATCACTTGGGGCAAAAAAATTAAATATTCCATGGACTCAACATGCCTCTCAGCAAATAGCTTGGGGTGTCTTATTTCCAAAATGGGGTAATTTGGGGGGGTTGTGTGCCACCTTGGCATTTTCTGGCCTTCAAAACTATGATAGGTAGTGAGGAGTAAAATCAAAAATGTATGCCCTGAAGGTAGGCGACACACAACATAAGATCTCGGCCTATGCTGATGACCTGATGTTTACACTCACAGACCCCCACACCTCGCTGACACATCTCCTCCGGGAATTCGAGACATACGGCCAGATCTCTAACTTGAAAATGAATTTCACTAAGTCGGAAGCTATGGGGATAGGGATTCAACAACATAAATTTCGAGAACTCCGTGACGGTTTTGAACTGAAGTGGTCGGACAAAGCCCATAAGTACCTCGGTACCTACATACCGGCGTCACTCTCCCAACTATTCCAGCTTAACTTCCCGCCTCTTCTTGGGTCGGTGAAAAAATTGCTGGACCAGTGGACCGGCGGCCTGCACCTCTTGCAGGCCCTCCCAGTACGAGTGCCGGGGGACTTCTTTAAGCAGGCCCACTCTGCGTTGACCAAATTCCTGTGGGCGGGAAGAAGCCCCCGCCTAAGCAGGAAAATGCTCTCACTCCCGAAGCTGCACGGGGGGCTGGCGATGCCGGACCTCCACACCTACTACCAGGCGACCCACCTGGGTAGGCTTGTGGATTGGTGTCGACATGCCGATACCAAACTGTGGACGTGAATAGAGCAGGAACAGAGCCCTGTTCCGCTCAACAGAGCCCCGTGGTGCTTTGTGGCGCTGCCGCCGAGTCTGAAACGCCACCCGCTGATAGGTGCCACGGCCAAAATATGCTCGCAACTATGGACAAAGCCCTCTCTCACGACACATAACTCTCAGCTGAGATCGATACTCGAACATACCCGTTTTACACCGGGCCTAAGTGATAAAAAATTCCTCGAACTACGGGAGTCGGGACTAAACCAGGCGTCGCACTTTAGAGGGGGGAGGTGGAAGACCGCCACGGAACTGGCAGACCCCGCAGGCCCATATAGGCTGGAACATATGAGAGCACTCCAGCTGGGACACTTCTTGAATAGCATGCTGCCCCCGGGCGATGCGCAACAGTTGCTCACGCCCCTGGAGGAGCTCTGTGCTGGAGCTGGGGTGGTCCCCCATACCCTATCGCTGATGTATGGGATGCTGAATACGCCCCACGTCGATAGCCCACTTCCATACCTCCTTAAATGGGAGAGGGATTTGGGCTGCCCCTTCCCCACTGGTAGGAGGCAGCGCATCCTCGAGCTCACCCACAAGTCCTCCATATGCTCCAGAGCCCAGGAAACTAACTACAAGATCCTTACTCGGTGGTACAGGACCCCAGTGGTGTTGCACAAGCTCTTCCCGGAGGTGTCGGACCCTTGCTGGCGCTGCCGGGAAGAGAGGGGTACCCTCTTGCATATTTTTTGGTCCTGCACCTGACTACGGGGGTTCTGGAGTGGAGTACACCGAATAACCCAGAAGTTTACCGATCGGGAGAACCGGGATGATCCGGCATTCTTCTTGCTACATGCGACAGATACCCCGCTGAGGATCTATAAGAAATCAGTGATACGCCACCTACTGGATGCGGCCAAGGCCTGCATTCCGTTGACATGGAAATCTCAAGACCCACCTACTTTGGCTCTATGGCTTAAAAGGTTGATAATATCAACCGATTGGAGGACCTTATCTTGACTACCCAAAACAGACAGGAGGCATACAAAAGTACCTGGCAACTGTGGAATATGTTTAAGTACTCCTCGGAGGGACAGAGCCTCAGGGAGGAGCAAACAGGAGACGACATTTTGGAGGTGCACCTGACCCCCTGTCCGCACCCTCAGGAACCCCCTCCCCCCAATATCCCCTGACCCCACCACCTCTGTCTCTTTATCTACGGTACACCCGCTTCTTTCTATTCTTTCTACTCTTTCTTTATGTTTATTCTCTAGAAAATGAATGGGAGGCTGGCCCTGTACAGGCTCGAGCACCCGAGGGGGGCCCCCGGCCGGGGCAAACACGGGACGATGAACTCAGTGCCCGTAGGGAGCCACATGAGGGGCACTACGTTGGCTGGAGTGGGCGGGACACTGGGCTCTGTCACAACATACGCACCAACACAATACACAAGACGGCACTGCAGAGAAGACACTTGTGATTATTGATTGCCTGGTCATATGCTACTGTACCCTGTTGATGTCCCCATTAGTCTCTCAGAGCCCCCAACCATGTCCTGTAATATCACCCATGTTGATGAACCGCATTGATGTACCATTGTAACCTGATATGTAATACCATATAAGCTGTACTGTTGTTTTGTTGTGGCCTGTGCAGGCCGGCCTTCCTGATATAAATAAAAAATAAAAATAAATAAAAATGTATGCCCTTAGAAATCTTGAAGGCGGTGCTTGGTTTCGGGGCCCCGTACGCGGCTAGGCTCCCAAAAAGTCCCACACATGTGATATCCCTGTACTCAGGAGAAGCAGCAGAATGTATTTTGGGGTGCAATTCTACATATAACCATGGCATGTGTGAGCAATATATCATTTAGTGACAACTTTGTGCAAAAAAAAATCAGTTTGTCATATTCCCGCAACTTGTGTCAAAATATAAATAAATGGTGATTCTGCGCAACATATCACACTAATGGAATATTGATATCACATAAGCAAGATAAATGTAAGAGCTGACAAATAATCAGCATATAGTATTAAATGCAAAGAGAATAGTGAGTCCAAATATAAATATATATATACTCAAATAGTGAATAGTGAGTCCAAAATATATAATACTCATAAGGCGAATGTGCAAAAATATATAAAGAATATTGTGCAAAAAAACCGGAATGGAAGTTCAATCCCAATAGTAAACACAAATCAGCTGTCAGGGCAGATATTCTGAATGCACTGGATGAAGGTGAGCACCAGCTCTATGGTGTGAGTGCACGGCCGTGCTATAGAAGATAAACCAGATCCCTGGCTGAGCTCCCGGGACTCTTACCTCTCAGCCCTCCTAAATGGGCATTGATGTACAGGTCACTCGCAGCCTTCTATGGGTGGTCCCTGATGTTTCCTCTCTTGATCTGATGGATCCTTCCTTAATTGGGACAGATGCTCCTCGAAACCAGATGGATGATGTGGGTTATAAGAGAGAGAGAGAGGGGACTCCCATAGTGAGGTAACGTTTGGTGCAGGTAAAATATGTTTATTGAGGAAAAACCTGCACTTACATTAAAAGAAAAATAAAAGTGCAACGAGGAAACAAACAAGCGGCGTTTGAATCGCCAGCTTACGTCACTCCGGGTGTACGTCCTCCAATTCCTACGCGTTACGACACCACGTGTCTTCGTCTGGGGAATCTCCGAAGACACGTGGTGTCGTAACGCGTAGGAATTGGAGGACGTACACCCGGAGTGACGTAAGCTGGCGATTCAAACGCCGCTTGTTTGTTTCCTCGTTGCACTTTTATTTTTCTTTTAATGTAAGTGCAGGTTTTTCCTCAATAAACATATTTTACCTGCACCAAACGTTACCTCACTATGGGAGTCCCCTCTCTCTCTCTCTTATAACCCACATCATCCATCTGGTTTCGAGGAGCATCTGTCCCAATTAAGGAAGGATCCATCAGATCAAGAGAGGAAACATCAGGGACCACCCATAGAAGGCTGCGAGTGACCTGTACATCAATGCCCATTTAGGAGGGCTGAGAGGTAAGAGTCCCGGGAGCTCAGCCAGGGATCTGGTTTATCTTCTATCGCACGGCCGTGCACTCACACCATAGAGCTGGTGCTCACCTTCATCCAGTGCATTCAGAATATCTGCCCTGACAGCTGATTTGTGTTTACTATTGGGATTGAACTTCCATTCCGGTTTTTTTGCACAATATTCTTTATATATTTTTGCACATTCGCCTTATGAGTATTATATATTTTGGACTCACTATTCACTATTTGAGTATATATATATTTATATTTGGACTCACTATTCTCTTTGCATTTAATACTATATGCTGATTATTTGTCAGCTCTTACATTTATCTTGCTTA
The DNA here is from genome assembly GCF_905171775.1 of Rana temporaria. Lineage (NCBI taxonomy): Eukaryota > Metazoa > Chordata > Amphibia > Anura > Ranidae > Rana > Rana temporaria. The sequence continues at coordinate 140,609,041 of NC_053496.1, read as the reverse complement.
TGTGATATCACTATTCCATTAGTGTGATATGTTGCGCAGAATCACCATTTATTTATATTCCTGTTTTATGTCATGTAAACATAATTAGGTTTTGCTGCACTATATATTTTTGGTGGATTCACTCATTTAGGATCCATTTTAGCGCAAAAGCACTTGTCACTTTATCTTGTGTCAAAATATAAAATATTCCATGGACTTGACATCCCTCTTAGCAAATAGCTTGGGGTGTCTACTTTCCAAAATGGCGTCATTTGGGGGGGTTTTGTGCTATTTTGGCATTTTATGGCCTTCAAAACTGTGATAGGTAGTGAGGAGTGAAATCAAAAATTTACACCCTTAGAAAGCCTGAAGGCGGTGATTGGTTTTTGGGGTCCCGCACGCGGCTAGGCTCCCAAAAAGTCTCATATATGTGGTATCCCCATACTCAGGAGAAGCAGCAGAATGTATTTTGGGGTGTAATTCCACATATGGGGGGAGTATGCTTTGCGCGTGGGTGTAAGCGTTACTGGCACTAACTAGCTACCTAGCGGAACCAGCGACACTAATACAGCGATCAGAAAAACGATTGCTTAGTGACGCTGGCAATAGGTGGTGAAAGGGTTAACTCTAGAGGCAATCAGGGGTTAAAACCTTTATTAGAAAATGTATGGGGGTACCTAACGCTATAAAAACCTGGCGGGTGAACCTCAAAAAATAACTAGCTACCTAGCGGCACTAGCGACACTAAGGCCCCGTACACACGAGGAGACATGTCCGATGAAAACGGTCCCGTGGACCGTTTTCATCGGACATGTCTCCTGGGAGCTTTTGGTCTGATGTGTGTACACACCATCAGATCAAAATCCCCGCGGACAGAGAACGTGGTGAAGTAGAAGACACCGACGTTCTCAAACACGGAAGTGCAATGCTTCCACGCATGCGTCGAATCAATTCGACGCATGCACGGGATTTCGGGACGCTGGTTACACGTCATAACCAGCAGACATGTCCGATTAGGTGTACTAACCATCGGACATGTCCGACGGACATGTTTCTAGCGGACAAGTTTCTTAGCTTGCTAAGAAACTTTTGTCCGCTGGAAACCTGTCCGCTTGGCCGTACACACGGTCTGACATGTCCGCGGAACCTGGTTCGCGGACCAGTTTCAGCGGACATGTTTGACCGTGTGTACGCGGCCTAATACAGCGATCAGAAAAACGATCGCTTAATGACGCTGGCAATAGGGGGTGAAAGGGTTAACTCTAGGGGCAATCAGGGGTTAAAACCTTTATTAGAAAATGTATGGGGGTACCTAATGCTATAAAAACCTGGCGGGCGAACCTCAAAAAATAACTAGCTACCTAGCAGCACAAGCGACACTAAGGCCCCGTACACACGAGGAGACATGTCCGATGAAAACGGTCCACGGACCATTTTCATCGGACATGTCTCCTGGGAGCTTTTGGTCTGATGTGTGTACACACCATCAGACTAAAATCCCCGCGGACAGAGAACGTGGTGACGTAGAAGACACCAACGTTCTCAAACACGGAAGTGCAATGCTTCCACGCATGCGTCAAATCAATTTGACGCATGCGCGGGATTTCGGGACACTGGTTACACGTCATAACCAGCGGACATGTCCGATTAGGTGTACTAACCATCGGACATGTCCGACAGACATGTTTCCAGCGGACACGTTTCTTAGCTTGGTAAGAAACTTTTGTCCACTGGAAACCTGTCCATTAGGCCGTACACACGGTCGGACATGTCCGCGGAAACTGGTCCGCGGGCCAGTTTCAGCGGACATGTTCGACCGCGTGTACGCGGCCTAATACAGCGATCAGAAAAACGATCGCTTAGTGACGCTGGCAATAGGGGGTGAAAGGGTTAACTCTAGGGGCAATCAGGGGTTAAAACCTTTATTAGAAAATGTATAGAGGTACCTAACGCTATAAAAACCTGGCGGACGAACCTCAAAAAATAACTAGCTACCTAGCGACACTAATACAGCGATCAGAAAAAACGATCGCTTAGTGACGCTGGCAATAGGGGGTGAAAGGGTTAACTCTAGGGGCAATCAGGGGTTAAAACCTTTATTAGAAAATGTATGGGGGTACCTAATAAAGGTTTTAACCCCTGATTGCCCCTAGAGTTAACCCTATCACCCCCTATTGCCAGTGTCACTAAGCGATCGTTTTTCTGATCACTGTATTAGTGTCGCTAGGTAGCCAGTTATTTTTTGAGGTTCGCCGCCATGTTTTTATAGCGTTAGGTACCCCCATAAATTTTCTAACGCTATAAAAACATGGCGGCGAACCTCAAAAAATAACTAGCTACCTAGCGGCACGAGCGACACTAATACAGAGATCAGAAAAATGATCGCTTAGTGACGCTGGCAAAAGGGGGGTGAAAAGGTTAACTAGGGGGTGATCAAGGGGTTAAAACCTTTATTGGGGGGGGTAGGGGGCTACCCTGGACCTAACACTAACTGCCTGTCACACTGACACTAAATGCAGTGATCAGTAAATAAATGATCACTGCTATTTAGTGACAGTGTGACAGGGGGGCTGGGGGGGTGATCGGGGGTGACTGGGGGGGGGTTTGTGTGCCTATGTGTACAGGTGTCAGTGTAGTGCTTGTGTACTCACTGTGTGATGTCTCCGCTCCTCCGCCGGACGAAAATACCGGCGGGAGGAGCGGTGACATCACTTCCTCCTCTGCCTGTGTTTACAGTTCAGGCAGAGGAGGGCGGAGGAGGATGCGGATTGGCTGGGGAGCGATCGCGAGGGGGCGGACAAAAACGAACCGCCGCCCCCTCATCCCGGATCGCTCCCAGAGCCACGGGGACCGCCGCAAGTACCGGGGGGGGTCTGATCGGACCCCCGGCCCACGTCTAGGCAGGGACGTACAGGTACGCCAATGTGCCTGTACGTGCCATTCTGCCGACGTATATGTACATGCGGCGGTCCGGAAGTGGTTAAATAATCCCCATTGTCACTGTAAACACCAAATTACTTCAAAAATTGAGCATTGTAATTGAGCATTGAAAGAAGAAGCCACACATTGTTGAGTAGAAAAACTTTTACTATGCGCACATTTACATGTGCGTAAGAATTTCTTTTAGTAAAAAACAACATCTTTGTTTAATAAAGTTTTACATTAAAAAAATGTTTTTTGCATAAACAGCCATGTTTTAAACCATACCATACACAACTCTGGAACTTACAAAGGTCAACATAGAAAAAGTGAAGGCAATATCAGACATTATAGTATGTCAAAATTGTATTGATCTTGCCTTCATCAGATGGAGTGATGTCACCCCTGTAAAAGCCAAATTTTGAAGATGCACACAAATTGGGAGTCAAAATTGGGATTTCCCTCCTGATCCATTGCCTAATGTCAACATGTGCTATCTCTCATGATGGGGAATCACCCTCTGTCGTGTGAAAGGGGTATGAATGTACAGTGACATAATTGGAGCCTTGGCGTGGCGTTGCTGCTCCCAAGTCCCGTCCGGTGTCCTTGGGTCTAATCCAATTAGATGAGGATGAGATGTGTCTGTGCTAGGGACCCTAGTGGTGTGCATGTGTGCATTCTACTTGTGCTATGATTAATGTGTGTTTTTAACGTGTAAATATGTCTTCTGTGAGGCGTCTTCTGATTGCGGCTCCCACAGCAGACGGGTTATCCTCTGTTATGGGGGGATTGTGTGGCTCAGGTCATCATGTATGTCAATCTGCAGGCCCTTTCTCATGGCGTAGTTGTGCAGAATGCAACATGCACCGATGATCTGGCACACAAAGTTTGGGGCATACAACAGGGTACCCCCAGACTTATCCAGGCATCGGAAACGGGACTTCAGGAGGCCAAATGTGCGTTCCACCACTCCACTGGGACGTGCGTGTGCTTTATTGTATCTTTCCTCTCCTGGGGTTTGGGGGTTCCGGAATGGAGTCATGAGATGGGGTCCAAGTGCATATGCAGAGTCACCTGGAAGGGAAAAGACAGAAGGATGTTAGTCATGCATGTCCCCCTCGTGATGTCTGCATCATGGGGGGGAACAGTCATACCTGACACTCATGTCACTCACCAACCAGCCAGTTGTCCCCATACATGTTCTGGTCAAAATCTGTTGGGATGTCGCTTTGACGGTATATCTAGCTGTTATGGCTGGATCCTGGGTGTTTGGCACGGACGTGCCATATGAGGCATTGGGCATCAGCTATCACCTGAACGTTGATTGAATGCCAGTGCTTCCTATTGCGGTATATGTGCTCTGTCTCACGGGGGGGGCCGTAGTGCCACATGTGTGCAATCAATGGCCCCCACAGTGCGTGGGAATCTGTCAATTCTATAGAAATCCTCCATTGCCTTCTGCTGCAGATGCTGCTGGGTGCGTCTGATGAAGTGGTGGGACATGCGTCTGAGGATTGCGGGGACAACCTGGTGCACACATCTGCTCATGGTGGTTTGTGACATCCCAGCCACACCTCCACTTGTGCACTGAAAAGATCCACTGGCATTGAAATGGAGTGTTGCCAGGACCTTGACCAATGGCTGCACTGCTTGTGAGCGTTGTGTTGGGCTGGTGAGGTCATCCTGCAGGATTGTGGTTAAATCCAGGATGGCTTCACGGCTGAATCTGTAGATGCGATACACCTCTGCTTCCCCCATGGCAAAGACGTTCAGGCGCGATCGGTATATCCTCTCCCCTTCCCTCCTACGAGTCCGTGAACCCATTAGTAGTGCTAGTAGCACGCCTGCCCCTGGCATGTTGGCACACAGATGTGTTGTCCTGCAAGTGTGGGTGCTTGGCTTGCTCAGCTCGTCCGTAACGCTGCTGCTGGAGCTGCTCTCCAGCTGACCTGTGTCCTGGTGCAAAGTTAGTCCACCTTTTTGGTGGAATAACTTTAGGCCTGATGTAACACTTGATTGCACCGGGCTTAGCCTAAGTCTGGCGCACTTTGCTTCGCGAATCGCCGTATCTCCGCAATTTGCATATTTAAATAGGAAATCAATGCAAGCAGAAGATGTGTCGCGCCTAAATATGCGCCTGGCTTAAAAAAATTGCATCGGTCGAAAAAAGCCTAATTTCAGGCCTATCTTGTTCTGTGGGTACCGAACAAATGCGCGCCGGCGCATATCTACACCTACGCCGCCTATCTGGAGATAAGCCGGCCTAACTCTTTGTGAATCTACCTAACTGTGTGCATCTTCAAATTTTGGGCTTTTAAAATGCATAAAAAAAATTAACATAGAAAAAATTACAAAAAAAAAGTAGAATTATTGTGTTATTTAGATTCTGCCTAAAACATCAATGATGTTGTTTTTTTTTTTTTCATCATTGATGTTTTGCTAGATCCCGATTGTACACCATTATGTCCCAGATGAGGATGCGTGCACTTGCACTGGTGAAACGAGATTCTTCACCCACATCACCTAAAATAAAATAAAAAACACCATGTATTATAAATATACAGGCATGCATCTATTAACTGAAGCTGTGGTCTCAGACACTGACCTGTTGTGGTCACTATTCTTTCCACTTCATCCACCTCTCCTCCCTCCACATCCTCAGGTTGTGGTGTCCTCAGTTCCCCTTCTTTCTGAGGTGTGGGGTCCCTGGTGTCCTCAGATGCCCCGAGTCTTTTCTCCCCTATGAGAATAAAACAAAAGGTATACTTAGCACACAGATATTTGAGGCCAGAAATATGAATATGAAACATTGCTTGGAAGTGTGGTACAATTGTCTGTTTTGGCAGAGTTCCAAGCTGAAGACATGATTTTTTCCCTTACCAAAGCTGGAACACTTATCTTTTTTGGATAGGTTTCACACGTGGAGACACCCCAAGTATCCACTGGAGCACCTGTGTAGGACACCCTAAAAAGGTTGTTCTGGTGTCCCACACTAGTGCTCCTGAGTTCAGATGTGTAAACAGCTGCTGAGTGTCATCGCCTTAGACTGAATCATGTTTGCATTTCATTCTAGTTACAAACACATCTAGACAACAATGTACTAAACTTCTTTTAATACAAATAGGCATGACCAAATGTAGTTAACCTGTATCTGCCAAAAACATTGTATTTAGTGGGCGACCGAACAATGTTTACTATGACCGAATACTGTGCCCACGAACCTGCAATTTGCCATTTTAAACTGTACAGTAGTAACAAAAAGCACATGGAGCAACATGCAAGTAAAAATAAGAATAGGAACACAGGACAAATACTTACTTTTTAAAAGCAGTTTCCTGAGCCTTCTGTACTGATCGTGCGCCCTCAATTTCAGGTCTTTCCTCAATTGCTCCTTGAATCGTCGTACCCCAAAATTCCTGTGCAGACTTCTCACAACTTTAGCCATAATCTTGGCCTTTCTCACATTTGGGTTGGGGTACGGTCCAAACTTCCCATCATAGTCGGGCCTCTTCAAGATTTCCACCATCTCTACAAAGGACATATGAGGCCTTATATCTCCTCCTGGATCGTGACGTTTCTGGCTCCGGGCTTTCCTCCTTGTTACTGTAATTACGCACCTGCTGTGTCTCCACCATGACTCTCCCGCTGCACGCAGAAAGAGAAGGATCAGGGAATATACTAGAAAGAACGTCAGGGGCGGGCAACGCGGGCGGAGTTTCACTCATACACAGTGTATATAAAGCTAACATGCGTGTGTCGTACGTACGATCTGTGAGCGGAAGAAGTAACGGAAGCGCTGATCATTATAAAGAAGGTAACATTTTATTTTGGGACATCGGTGGCCTATACTGCTTCTAGATTGAGGCCTACTTCGGTATAAGATTAGGAGAGTTTAGCCCAACATTAGTGTTTTTGTCTTGTGTTTTGTCTTGCAGAGAAAATGAACCAGTTCAAGGACCTGAATTTCATGACCCAGTTTATTGACATGTACAGGGAGCTAACCTGTTTGTGGCAGGTTAAACACACAGGGGCAGATCCACAAAAGAATTACGCCGGCGTATCTATTGATACGCCGCGTAATTTTAAATTTCCCGCGTCATATCTTTGTTTTGTATCTACAAAACAAGATACCACTGCATCTCGTATTGATCCGACAGGCGTACGTCTTAGTACGCCATCGGATCGTAGATGCATTTTTTCCGCCGGCCGCTAGGTGGTGTTTCTGTCAAATTCCGCGTCGAGTATGCAAATTAGCTAGTTATGGCGATCCACGAACGTACGTCCGGCCGGCGCATTTTTTTAAGCCGTTTGCGTTCAGCTTTTTCCGGCGTATAGTTACCCCTGCTATTATGAGGCGTACTCAATGTTAAGTATGGCCGTTGTTTCCACGTCAAATTTTGAATTTTTTACGTCGTTTGCGTAAGTCATTCGCGAATAGGGATTTGTGTAGAATGACGTCACCGTCGGAAGCATTGGCTTGTTCCGGTTTATTTTCGAGCATGCGCACTGGGATACCCCCACGGACGGCGCATGCGCCGTTCAAAAAAAAAACGTTGTTTACGTTGGGTCACGACGTATTTACATAAAACACGCCCCCATCACATCCATTTGAATTCCTCGCCCTTGCGCCGCCAAAGATACACTACGCCGCCGTAACTTATGGCGCGAATTCTTTGAGGATTAGGGGAAAAAAAAGTTACGGCGGTGTAGTGTATCTTAGATACGCTACGCCCGGCGGATATATGCGCCGATCTACGTGGATCTGCCCCATATTATATAAAAACAAACCAGCTAGGAAAGCAGCGATGGAGAACTTGCTGAAATTTGTGAAGACGCAGGTCCCCACGGCAGACATTCCTTTTTTGAAAACTAAAATTGGTGGCTTGAGGAGCACATATAAGAAGGAGTGGAATAAGGTCCTGGCATCCCAAAGATCAGGAGTAGCAGCAGAAGACGTGTATGTCCCCAGTCTGTGGTACTATGACAGAATACGTTTTCTGGAAGACCAGACTGAAATCAGGACATTACTTTTTACACTTTTGTCCACCCCAGCTGAGGCTTCCAACGACCAACATGGGCCTTCCAACCAGGAAGAAGTGCAGGAACCCAGCTTGAGCCAGGTATAGTATTTTTCAACATATTTATTGTCCTAAAATTTATGATGTTAACTAGATGTTATTATTGATCACAAATTTATGAGATAACAAAAAGTGTTTTACATATCAATAGACAGTAGTGGCCAAAAATGATTTGGACAAGAATGAAAACTGCTGGGGTCAGAATGATAGTCTTTTCTATTTATTAACATTCAATTTGCAACAGTCATGAGCTGAAAATTGTGTGTGATTGATGAACCAAAAACTAAACATTTCCCTTTTTTAAACACAGGAAAGCCTCAGCCAGGAAGAGGCTTTGGAATGTGGCAGCCAGGAGGAGGCGGAGTAAGTGGCAGCCATGAGGTGGCGGGGGTAGGTGTCAGCCAGGAGGTTGTCGGACCCAGTAGCCTGACACAATACCAGGTGCCTGCCCTCCGCCTTCCACCCAAAAGGCCCAGGAAGGGGAGGAACGTGGAGGAGGCAGCACTCGGCCTCATTTCGGAGGCTAATGTGGCCCTCAGAACCCCCACAACGTTCAAGAGGCTTATGCCTGCATGGCAGCAGCTAAAATGCAGGACATGGAGGAGGGCCAACGCCTCATCTGTGAGGAACTAATTTTTATGGTCCTAAACAATGGTTGAGGAGCAAGCTGACACGAAAAACCCACTGGAAGGAAGACAAGAAAGTGGTGGCCTGGGTTCAGTCTGGTCTGACAGAAGACACAGGCTGTTGTAGTACCACAGCCTGGGGACATATATGTCATCTGCTGCTGTTTCTGATCTCTCAGAGTCCTGGACCAGATTGTGCTCCCTATTATATGGACTCCTCAGGCTACCGATTTTGATTTTCAAATAGTTGATGTCTGCCCTCCAAAGGCTTCACAATTTTCAGCAGTTTTTCCAGCGTTGCCTTCCTCTTTATTTTGTTAGGACCCATAATAAATGGATATTTTTTTCTTAAAAAGGACAGTTTGTTTGTGAGTAGGCAGGTACATTTTAAAAATACAATGTCAAATTAACAAAGGACACCAACCTCCTTGAGGTTAAAAAACGCAAGATAATAATGTTGTTGTGGTAACTTGACACACAAAAATAAAATCACTAGAAAAAAAAACAGGAGATTAAAATAAAAAAAAGGAAAAAAGATGACTATAAAAATAAATTCTAAATTCTATTATGGAGATCTGGCTTTAAAAAATAAAAATATTATTCATGAGAAAAATTTTCAGTGTGACGAATGTGCTATCTCCAGTTAGCTAGTTTTACCAGACCGAGCGATTCCGTCTCGTACTTGATTCAGAGCATGCATGCTTTTTTGTGCATCAGAATTGCATACAGACAATCGGAATTTCCATCAAGAACTTTTGCCGTCGGAAAATTTGAGAACCAGCTCTCAAATTTTGGTTGTCGGAAATTCTGACAGAAAATTTTCGACGGAGCCTACACACGGTCAGAATTTCTGACCAAAAGCTCACATCGAAGATTTGTTGTCGGAATTTCCGATCGTGTGCACGCGGCATTAGATACAACACGTAACACCGGCATTGGACATTTTTATTTAGGGTGAACTTTTTGTCTGAAAACACATTGACAATCTTTTAATTCCCTTCATTTACAATCATTTCTTTAAGTTATTTGATTTTTTTGACTTCTTAAAAACATCTTTTGTTCTAATATTCTAGTAATGTGTTGCTGATACGCACACTACCAGGGCCGTTTGAAGGAATTAGGGGGCCCCAAGCAAAATGGACATGGGTGGACGGAAGGGGTGATGGTGGGGCAAGATGAATCACTAGTGCCCCAGCATAGCATGGTATATAAAAGAGGGCTCTATATGGTGTAGATCAACCAATGAATTTTATTTATAAAAATATTTTACAAATCAGTGTAAATATAGCCAATAAAAGTTATCACAAAATGGTGAAATATGAATAAAAGCAATGTGGGAAGGATAATGATGCCAGCATCTTTATGCTTCCCACATTGCTTTTATTCATATTTTACCATTTTGTGATCACTTTCCATCCACCCTGACCATTACACTGCCCACTACACTAACCTACCTGATTCCTATACTGACCTACCCGATTTCTACACTGACCACTATACTAACCTACCTGATCCCTACACTGACCACTACACTAACCTACCTGATCCCTACACTGACCTACCTCATCCCCACACTGACCATTACACTGACCTACCTGATCCCTAGACTGACCATTACATTGACCTACCTGATCCCTACACTGACAACTACACTAACCTACCTGATCCCTACACTGACCATTACACTGACCTGCCTGATCCCTACTCTGACCTGCCTGATCCCTACACTGACCTACCTGATCCCTACACTGACCACTACACTAACCTACCTGATCCCTACACTGACCTACCTGATCCCTACACTGACAATCAAACGCTGCCACTGTTCCATCAAATGCTCCCACTGTGCCCGCTGTCTGATAGAGGGGGGGCTGGAGAGAGGGGGTGGCGCCCTTATGGTCACACTGCCTCTAGATTAACAAGACCCCCAGCTAGGAGGACTGTGTGTGTGTGTGGGGGGGGGTGGTAAGAAGGGACCCTAATAAAGGAATCCCCCTCTCTTCCCCCTTCAGTTATGAGGATTGCGGGGGGTGATATTAGGGGACCCCCATCCAGGAAAATAGGAACTCCCCTCCCTCCCCCACCAATTAAAAAAGACCCCCAGCTTGGAGAACTGCAGGGGGGTGATGGGAGGACCCTGCTCACCCTCTCTAATAGAAAAAAAGAGCACTGGCCAGGAAGACTGCAGACACCCCCCCAGAAGGTGAATAGTGTGTGGTTTAGTGACTGTGAACAGATGCAGAAAGCCATTATACACAGAGCAGCCCAAAAGGGGGAGGAGGGGGGGACTCACAGTAAGATAAGGAAGAAGAATTCCTGCACAGCTCCGATGTCTGCAGCTCTGGGCTGTCACTGCTGCTTCTGTGTTCTCCATGCTGCTGAAATGTCTCTCCCTTCACCAAGTGTGGACAGACGATCCCGGGCTCTGCACAAGGGGGAGGGTGGAGGCGGGGAGAAATATGTGCATGGAAGTGAGTTGAAGTGCCCCCTTCCCTTATTGGTCAAAGCTGTGAAAGCTGATAGTAGAAGAGAGGAGGATTGGTGCTACAGGGCTGCCACTGATTTGATCGGGTCTTAGGCAAACTCAAAACCCTAAGCACTAGTGCAGAGGAGGAGGAAGTGAAATCTTTCAAGCTGGGCAGTGACGTCACTCGGAACTCTTCAAATCTACCTTGAGAAACAGAATCAAAACAATCCAGCCTCAGCAAACAGCCGCAGATACACTGGACGCCATAAACGCAGCCTTGCTACACTCAGCCGACTTAGTAGCACCGAAACGCAAATTCGGCAGCCGGAGGAAAAAGTCTGGCTGGTTTAACAACCAGCTATCGCTTCTGAAGCAAGAGCGCAGGAGGGCGGAAGCCGCCTGGAAAAGAAACCCTGCAGAGGATAATCTTATCTTCTACAGAGCAATAACAACACGATATCACAAAGAAATTTTCAAAGCCAAGAAACATCATTTTTCTATGGCGATTAACAGTTCCCTAAATCGCCCCCGCGAACTATTCAAAATGGTCACCCAGACCATGAATCCGGGATGTCTTGAAGTCCCCAACTCAGACACCCAAGAGTTCTGTAATGAACTATCGGATTTCTTCATTAGCAAAATTGAAAGAATCCGGGAAAGTATTCTGCAAAACGATACCCACCTCAATCCGGCTGTCAATCAGCCACAAAATTCCCGCAGAAACTTTCTGCAATCAACAAAGTTCACTCTGGAACCTATTTCCAGCGATACCACAAAAAATATCATCGGTGCCTTGCGGAACAGCACATCGCCCAATGATATCATCCCCACTAAACTGTTGAAGGATTGTGCCGACATTCTGGCACCACCCATCACACAGCTTATAAACCAGTCTTTTAACCACTTGGGATCCGCCTGCCGTCAATTGACGGCTACAGTGCGGATCCCAAAAGCCAAACCGCCGTCAATTGACGGCCGCCCCTTTGGGCGTTCCCCGCGCGCGCTCCAGAGCGCGCTGCGGGGAAAATCTGTGTTGGCCGTGTCCCTCGGACACAGCCAATTACAGATCGCCGCGAACGGCCAATCAGAGTGGCCGTTCGCGAGGCGATCTGTGCGGCCAATGAGAGAGGATCTCATATGTAAACATATGAGATCATCTCTCATTGCCGTTTTACACAGAGACAGCGGTGCTGTCTCTGGAGAGGAGACCGATCTGTGTCTCTTGTACATAGAGACATAGATCGGTCACCCCCCCAGTCACCCCCCCCCTCCACCTACAGTTAGAACACTAAGCAGGGATACATTTAACCCCTTCCTCACCCCCTAGTGTTAACCCCTTCAATGCCAGTCACATTTATACTGTAATTAGTGCATATTTATAGCACTGATCGCAGTATAAATGTGAATGGCGCCAAAAATGTGTCCGATGTGTCCGCCATAACGTCGCAGTCCATTAAAAATCGCAGATCGCCGCCATTTCTAGTAAAAAAAATAATTAAAAAAAAATAATTCTGTCCCCTATTTTGTAAGCGCTATAACTTTTGCGCAAACCAGTCGCTTATTGCGATTTTTTTTTTTTGTTTACCAAAAATATGTAGAAGAATACGTATCGGCCTAAACTGAGAAAAAAAAATGTTATTTTTTTTTTAAATTGGGATATTTATTATAGCAAGAAGTAAAAAATATTGTATTTTTTTCAAAATTGTCTCACTTTTTTGTTTATAGCGCAAAAAATAAAAACCGCACAGGCGATTAAATACCACCAAAAGAAAGCTCTACTTGTGGGGAAAAAAGGACGTCAATTTTGTTTGGGAGCCACGTCGCACGACCGCGCAATTGTTAGTTAAAGCGATGCAGTGCCGAAAGCTGAAATTTCACCTGGGCAGGAGGGGGGTATATGTGCCCAGTAAGCAAGTGGTTAAGGAAGGCATAGTGCCATCCATGCTGAAAGAGGGCACAATCCAGCCCATCCTGAAAAAACCGAACCTGGATCCCAAGGACCCAATTCACCGCCGTCCCATAACAGGCCTAAACGTTCTCTCTAAGATAATGGAGAAAGTAGTGGTACAACAGCTGCAACAGCATCTAGATACCCATAACCTACTGGATCCATTACAATCAGGCTTCCGTCCTGGACACGGGACAGAAACGGCCTTACTTAAAATATGGGACGATGCCCTCGAGGCCGCAGACGAAGGAGAATCTTGTCTCCTGATTCTGCTGGACCTAAGCGCAGCCTTTGACACGGTAGATCACAAACTGTTACTGATGCGACTAGCTTCGGTAGCAGGAGTCGCAGAAGGAGATTTACCATGGTTTTCTTCCTTTCTGGAAAACCGATCACAAACAGTCAAATTGGGTGCCTTCACGTCAGAAAGGCGCACGGTGTCATGTGGAGTCCCCCAAGGATCCCCCCTGTCACCGGTGCTTTTCAACATCTATCTTCGCCCTCTCTTTGACATTATCAGTAGCCAAGAACTACTCTATCACTCTTATGCAGACGATACGCAACTGTACTTGCGCATCGGCAACAAAAAGAATCATCATCCCAGTTTAGAGAAATGTCTCTCTTTGATTGACAACTGGATGACCAACAGCTATCTTAAACTCAACAGTTCTAAAACAGAACTCCTTGTGTTTCAGGCCAGCCGAAAGAGTCAAGTGGTAACAACTTGGACACCACCGCCCATTCTGGGCCAAATCATCAACCCTAGCTCCAAAGTCAAAAGTCTCGGGGTCATCTTCGACACCTTCATGACAATGGACGCACAAATAGGGTCAGTACTCAGCGGAGCGCACTATCTGTTGCGCCTACTACGCAGACTTATTCCATTTATCCCTAAAGAAGACGTAGCAGTCGTGGTGGGAACAATCGTAAATTCCAGACTGGACTATGCCAACGCCCTGTACCTCGGACTCCCAAAGTACCAAATCTCCCGTCTGCAAGTCGTACAGAATACGGCCGCCAGACTGGTGACTGGGGAAAAAAAATGGGAATCAATCTCACCTTCGTTGAGAACCCTTCACTGGCTGCCAGTAAAGGACAGAATTGCATTTAAAGCACTCTGCCTTACACATAAGTGCATCCATGGGAAGGCTCCGCAATATCTTTGCGACAAGATAGAACCCCACAATTCGAATCGCGTTCTGCGATCCACCGACCAAAATCTGGTCAGGGTACCAAAAACTAAATACAAATCCAAAGGAGAAAGAAGGTTTGCTTTCCAGGGTCCTAGACTATGGAACGCTTTACCAACCAGCATTCGGTTGGAGGAAAACCACCTGACTTTCAGAAGACAGATCAAAACTCTGCTCTTTTGAGGTCATGAGTCACAAACAACTAGCGCCCAGAAGCGATTCAGTTCGCATGTGTTGCGCTCTATAAATTTTTCATTCATTCATTCATTCATTCATTCGTCACTGGTTGCCAGATGCTAGGCGGCTATAGCAACCAGTGATTTGGTGTATAGTCAGGCGGAGGTGGAGCCAGAGCTATAGTGGCTCAGTCTGCCTCTGTCCCATGATTTCCTGAATGTTCCCAGTGTTCTTTTCATTTTGGGACAATGTACGTGGGCACCCTAGTTGGGGGCCCCAGGCCAGCTCGGGGCCCCAAGCAATTGTTTGCTTTGCCTGTCCTGTAGCGACGGGCCTGCACACTACTAAGCAGATTTAAAAATGGTTTTATGAAAAGCATGATAAGTAAAATACAGCATGTATAGCTTGAGTCGTTTCTGCTTGAAAAATACTAGAAAGCTCCATTGTATGCCATTCACGATTTTTAGAGGTGACAGGATTACAACAAATATTACATTTGTCCCAAAGGCAGAGGGTAAATGTACTGCTAAGGGTCTCTGTATTAACATGTAGCTAGAAATGTCATGCCTCTCAGTGATTAGCATTTCAAATATCATTCTTCAAGAAATGTTTAGGTAAGAACCAAAATGTTGAGAGTGAATACCAAGTGAAAAAAATCAGTTTTGTTAATATATTGATCTAAAATTAATATGTATACATGATAAAACATTTTGTACAACATCATGCTCCCAACTTTGTGGGAACAGTTTGGGGATGGCCCTTCCCGTTCCAACCAGTGCACAAAGCAAGGTATATAAAGACATGTTCTTCTGGAAGAACGATCAAACATTCCCATAGACACACTCCTAAACCTTGTGGACATCCTTCCCAGAAGAGTTGAAGCTGTTATAACTACAAAGGGTGGGCCAACTTAGTATTGAGCCCTACTGGCTAAGACTGGGATGCAATTAAAGTTCATGTGAGTGTAAAAGCAGGTGTCCCAATACTTTTGGTAATATAGTGTATATACAGTAATTACTTTGCTATGTTGAATGTTAATCTACCCTAGTAAATACCATATTCAAATTTTTATCACATGCAAGGCAATATGAAAAACTAGTGACCATGAGATGAGTGAAGCAAAATCAAAAGGGCTTATTTTGACAATGAACAAAACAGCAGGGAGAGATACCTGTTTGTGGGGAATTTTCTCCCCCTTTTTTTTTTGTTAGTTTGTTTGTTTGTTAATTATGATTTCTTTTTAAATTAGATAGGGTTGGGGAGGGAAAACTTGGGAATGTATATTAAGATAAGGAACAAAAAGGAACTATAAGAACCAAGGGGGGAGAGGGCACGGGAAGTGGGCTAAAATAAAATGGGAAGGCATGGGATAGCGTCCGCCCATGTCCAAACATTAGGGAATTTGAAGTCCTTGTTTATTAAATGCTTCCCCCTATAGGGCCCTCCCCCTTCTGTTATGGACCAATATTGGGAGTTAATCGGCCATGCTCTCAACTCGGAAGAGTGGGAGGACGGGAATTAAAGGGGGAAATGAAAAGACCCCAATGGTAGGAACGTTATTGTTCCTTTTTTTTTCTTCCCTCTCTTTTGTCTTTTTTTTTTTTCTTCCTCTGGAGAGGAACGGATAAAGAGATTGTACTGTAATAAGTCTATTGGAATGTACTTTATTTACTTATTTTTGTTAGATGATTGCTATTTCTCATGTTTTGTATAAATGTGGAGGAAAATTTATTTTGAAAAATTGAAAAAAAAAAACAGCATTTAGGATGTTTTACCCTTCAGTCATCTAGTTGACTGTGAAGTAGAGTTTGCCGAGGCAGAAAAAGTAGTGGATGTGGGCTGCATTCCCAAGCAGCAGCAGTTTTGTTTCATTACACATGCAATAGAAATTAGAAAAGCAATTTTTTTTTATTGTACGTGGTTGTATAATTAGAGTGGCCATGATGTTTCTTTTTATTCAATAAAAGAGGTGATCATACACTTTTCAAAGTGACTAGTATTGACTTTATTAAGTGAACAAAAAAAATCCAGCGGTGGTAATGCACTCGGTCCCAGCTCCCCGCTCCAACGTTGTCGGTATCCAGCGACGGGTGATCTCCTCTCCGGTCCAGCGATGAGAAGATCGTCCGGGATCCAGAGCGCAGCATCGCCGGCCATCTGTCTCCACCGGAGACAGCCTGATGAATGACGCTGCTGAAGCTGTGACATTTCTTTTATAGGTGAGGCGGGGCCACCCGTCACATGACCCTGCCCCCTCTGACGCGACGGGGAAGCCTGGGCTTCCCCAGTGACATAGCAGAGGGTGCGTCAGAGGGGGACGGGGTCACGTGATGGGTGGCCCCGCCTCACCTATGAAAGAAATGTCACAGCTTCAGCAGCATCATTCACCAGGCTGTCTCCAGTGGAGACAGACAGCCGGCGATGCTGTGCTCTGGATCCCAGACGATCTTTTCATCGCTGGATCTGGGGGTCCCCTTTGTTAAAGGGGTCTTCCAGATTCTGATAAGCCCCCCGCCCGCAGACCCCCACAACCACCGGCCAGGGTTGTGGGGATGAGGCCCTTGTCCCCATCAACATGGGGACATCCTCCCCATGTTGAGGGCATGTGGCCTGGTACGGTTAAGGAGAGGGGGGCCGCTCTCTGTCCCCCCCTCTTTTCTGTGGTCGGCCAGGTTACGTGCTCGGATAAGGGTTCTGGTGTGGATTTTTGGGGGAACTCCACGCCAGGCTAATATATCACCTTGGGCAGATGTAGTGTGACAGAGCAAAACCTATTGTGAAGATTGGTTCAAGAGGCTAAGGCCTCGTACACACGGGCAAGAATCTCGCCAGGAAAAAAACGCAGTTTTTCCCAACAAGATTCTTGGCAAGAATCTCTTGCCACCCGAGAGTATACCCGGACCTTTCAAAAGAACCGCTGTTCTCCTGAAAGGCAAGAACGCGGTGACGTCATAGCGTACGACGAGCATGCGCTCATCACATTCGATGCCGTTGCCGCCATCTTGCTTCACCCTACTTATGTCGTGGAAGCTACCGCGCATGCAACAAAGTCATTTCGAGCATGCATGGGTTTCCACAGCGACAGGTAAGTATACACACTCTCGGGTTTCTTGTCGGGAAACAGGCCGACAAGAATCTCAATGAGAAAATAGAGAGCAGGATCTCTATTTTCTCGTCGAGATTCTGGCCAGATTTCCAGACGGGAAACCTGAAAGCCTTGTACACACGCTCGGTTTACTCGGCAAGAAAGCTCTTGGTTCTTGCTGGTTCTTGCCGAGAAAACCGAGCGTGTGTACAAGGCTTGAAGGTGTAGTGGACACACCAGAAGATTTTTGATTGAAACCCTGTGAGCTGCTATATAATACCTAGAAGCCCTAGGCACTTCCCACACTTCCAAATATGTGAAAATACCGAATATTTAAAATAAGTGCACCGCTATTACAAATATCAAAAAGTGCATAAAAAATATATACATAATGTAAAGTGCAATCCTCTATAGAATTTAATAATCAAAACATTTTTTTTAACAATAAAGTGTAATGTGCTCCATATTCCACTGTGTCCTTATAAATTCCAATAGATGGTGCAAAAAAAAACAGTCCTTTGATTGATTTGTGATATCACTCACTATACATGAGGATAATATCTTACATTTATCTACCTCTGTGCATCTGCAAATATCCTCGTGTCACCGCCACCGGTTGTGCCTTCACCTCATAGGCTTATTAATAGCGACTTAGATCACAATCGCTCCTCTGATTGGCGTCCTTAGACTTTCCTCCTTCATATAGCTCATCCGTTTTACTTAGGCATCTCACATCACAAGGTGTACTGCTTCCTTATTGTTTACCATCGGCCTCCACTCACATCGCCCGCATGTAAGGTACAAAGCTTACAAAAGTGCTTTACTGTTTTAAAAGAATTGATTTATACAAAGCATAAAATAAGTTCCACTTACATTTTTCAAATAAAAACCAAGCCTTGGTATATGTATCCACAAGTGCTGGGACAAGGTATCACCTTACAGTTGGATCTGCAGCCCCGGTTATCAGCATTCCCCCTCCTTTACACTGGGTCTGTTTTCCTTCTGTTACTTCCTGGTTCCTTCCACGTCAGCCTCCCAAGCCCCTCTTACTAGTTCCGTCACTCCTTGTGACTTCCTTGGGGAGATATTGCTATAAGATATAGTTCATCCAAGGTCATCACACCGGAGTTGTTTCAGATGTTAATTAAAACAGGGCTCCTATCCGAGATCTTGACAGACCAAGGTACCCCGTTCATGTCAAAAGTGATAAAGGAACTCTGTAAACTGTTTAAGATTAAACACTTGCAGACTTCAGTGTATCACCCACAAACTGACAGGTTAGTGAGCGGTTCAACAAAACCTTAAGGGGAATGCTTAAAATAAAAGCAGTGGAGAAGGATGGTCAGGATTGAGATTGCATGTTGCCCTCCCTTGTTGTTTGCCATAAGAGAGGTACTCCAGGCCTCCACGGGATTCTCCCTCTTTGAGTCGGTTTATGGGAGACACCCTCGTGGACTACTGGACATAATGAAAGAGACGTGGGAACAAGAAACTTTCCCGTATCAGAGTGTGGTAGAACACATCTCTCAAATGCAGGACCGAATCACAAAAGTTATTTAATGGAAGATCCCTCAAGGGGCTTTTAGCAGCGAGATAAGTATTTAAAAAGCAAAAGATGTTACATAAAAAGTATTTTTCATAATTACATAGAAGTCGTAAAAAACAGTTCTGACCCTAACATTGACAACATACTCATTAAAAAATTGGAAAACTACACATAACTCATGTTATGCAAACTCTTTTTTTTATAGAGCTTCACATAATTCCTACGTGTTTCGACCTTTCTTGGTCTTCCTCAGGGAAGTAATTACTATGTGAGAAAGAAAAGGTTTACAAATTATTATATTTATAGATACATCATTTATACAATTTAGTATATTCTAATATAATAGAGTAGTATATACTGTATATCTACCACTTTTCAATGAGGAAGCCATGTCCTGTGGCCAGACAAATCGCTGTTTCTTTAAAAGCACACCCAAGCCTTAATGGTCACACGCTGCTCACCTGCCCTCCATGGACGAGCCCCCGTCTTCACATCACTTACAAGAAGTCACACTTTAGTTGGACTGGGGAATGAACCAAGGCAGATGGAAGGGCACCCACAGTTTTCTATATTACAAGATTTAAAAGTTAACATTATTCTACTATAGCTCAGGGGATGCTGAAAACAGATCAGTAATGGCTTTGCAATATCCGTCTGTCAGTGACAGTGCGATCTCTGGTTAATATAGTTGTTATTTTATTTTAAGATCTTGTAGCTGATACAGGGGTACATGCACATGAAATAATATGACAAAATGATTGAAAATTATTTGAAAAAAATTATGTATCAACGGGTGCAAAAAATAGGAAGCAATAGAAAAAACATGCTCAAAACGGTGTTGGTGTGACTAGGTGCAAGTTAAATAAAATAAAAATACAAAACGTTTTTTACCTTAGAACATTTAAATTGTTAGCAAAGCCAACATGGGGCAGTGTGTGTTATATTGAAACAATAGAAGAAAGTTCATGAACTTCTGTGTCTGTGAAACTTCAGAAAGAGAGCTCTATTTAGTACAGGTGCAAGGCAGATTGTGCAGCATTAAAAGACAGATAAACGGGACATACAATTCAGTCCGTTGGTAACACTTACCATATAGCAGTATTTGTAAGACTAGCAAAGTTCTAACAGCCATCCAGCGATCACTCTAGGATCCAAATGAAAGCTGTGGTATTTTGTACTGTTTCATGATTGAGCTGATCTGCTGAGTCAGTGCTCCTAACCCACTCCCCCGAGAGCTCCCCCATGTCCTAGCCGCCAATCAGGCAGCTGGGACGTGACTCCCTCGGCGTCCTGCAGGGTTAACCCCGACCGCTGCCATCTTCACTGTGGCAACAGCCTGACGCTCTGAAGTCACACGCATTTGCGCGATGAATCGCAGGTGTGTGCGACATCTGTGGCGTCCAGTGACGATCACGGGATGCCACCGGCACACCAAGGCTCCATCTAGCGGCGTATAGATGGAATGCGCCACTCGGAGCTGTAAGAGGAGAATAACAAAAGTTATGCCCATAGTACGAGAACATTTGCAGGCTGTGCAAAATGCCCAGAGTTGTGTATACAACCGATCTGCCAAGGTTAGAGAGTTTAAACCTGGGGATCGGGTGCTTGTGTTAGTGCCTACCTTGGAGAGTAAAACCGTGGAAAGATATAGAGGTTTTGACAGTCAGTCTGAAGGTCCCGGAAGATCCTGGAGCTCAGATTAAGAAATAAGGGATTGCAGAGGCTCTCTCTCCTTCTCAAAAACAGGTGTCCTGGGAGTTTTTGCAGAGCAATTGAGACACTTTTTCAAGCCTACCGGGCCTAACCTCGGTAATTGAACATAATTAAGCATATGTCATCACAGACTGGCGTTCGGGTAAACCTCAAACCCTACCGCATACCTGAAGCTCACCAGAAAGGTTGTCTCGGACGAACTTAAGAGTATGTTGGACCTTGGGATCATTGAGAAGTCTTCAAGTAGCTGGTCCAGCCCTATAGTCCTTGTACCCAAGCTAAATGGAACCTGGCGTTTCTGAAATGAGTTCCGCAAGTTTAATAAAGTCTCCCAGGGCATGGGATGTGTATCCCATGCCCTGCATAGATTAATTAGGAGATTAGGACCAGCCCGGTACATTAACACCCTGGACGTGACCAAGGGATATTGGCAGATTCCACTATACCCAGAGGTCAGGGAAAAAACTGTGTTTGCCACTCTAGAGGGCTTATGGAAGTACACAAGAATGCCTTATGGTTTGCATGGGGCCCCAGCCACCTTCCATCGGGCCATGGATTTCATTCTGAGACCCCATAAGGATTTCTCAGGAGCCTACCTTGATGACATTGTCATCTTTAGTCATGACTGGGAGAGCCACTTGCCAAAAGTCCAGTTGGTCTTAGATGAACTCCGAAGGGCAGGGTTCACAGTGAACCCAGAAAAGAGCAAGATCGGATTGGAGGAGGCCCACTACCTGGGTTTTGTTGTAGGCAAGGGCATGATTAAACCCCAACTAAACAAGGTAGAGGCCATCCAAGATAAAATACCTTGAAATTTATAATACAGGTATGCTTTTTCACACTTTTAGCTCTTCCTCCCATTTTCTCAAATGCACTCTGAGTCTACCACTCCTTCTGACAGCTGTGTCTTCTATCCTTAAACTGTCTTTCCTTCACCCCTCTTCCCCACCCCACACCCTATATATATATCACCCTCACTTCTGTCCTCTCCTTTTTACTGCACTAACCAACTCTGGCTAATTTTAAATTCAAACGCCCAATACTCCAAATCACTGGGGCATGTCCCCACATATAAATCACATTCCCACATTACCTCCCTCACCCTTCTGCTTCCCCTATCCTCTGGTGATGTATCACCAAACCCTGGGCCTCCTTCATCTAACTGTGCTCAATGCACCCATTACCCTACACCCTCTGGATGCAGCCGCAATGCACACAATCTAGTTCCCATTTCTCTTCTTCCCAAGACCAGACTTCCTTTCTCTTGCGCCCTTTGGAATGCTCGCTCTGTCTGTAAAAAACTCACTTCCCTTCCGATCTCTTTATCGCTAACTCATTTAATCTACTCGCCATTAGTAGAAACCTGGCTTCACGAATCCGACACTGCGTCTTCTGCGGCTCTATCCCACGGTGGTCTTCTGTGGACTCACTCCCCTAGATCCAGTGGACACAAAGGAGGGGGTGTTGGAATCCTTTTAGCCCCACATAGCACCTTTCAGGTACTTCACCACCTCCCTCTCTGTCACTCTCCTCATTTGAGGCACATTGCATTCGTCTCTTCTCCCCAGTTTCTCTAAGGATAGCTGTGATCTACCGGCCCCCTGGTCCAGTGTCCTCCTTTCTTGATGACTTCTCTGCCTGACTACCCTACTTTCTCTCTTCTGAAATCCCCGCAATCATTCTTGGCGACTTAAACATCCCTACTAATGCTAACACTCCTGCAACTTCCAAACTTCTCAGTCTAACCTCCTCCTTTGACCTGAAGCAATCAATACATGCTCCTACTCACTCTGAAGGCAATACCCTTGACCTTGTCTTTTCCCACCTATGCACTCTGTGCAACCTCTCTAACTATCCTTACCCCCTCTCTGATCACTACCTTATTAATTTCACTCTCTCCCTCTCCTCCGCCTCCTTTCCCTCCAAACGCCTAACGGTTACTCTTAGAAACCTTCACCATATCAACCCTTCTCTTCTATACTCTGCGACTGACCACCTCTATGACACAATCGCACCCCTGTCCTGCACCGACCTAGCCACTTCTGTCTACAACACTTCACTTCTAGCATCACTGGACAGACTGGCCCCCCTCACTACACGCAGAATAAGGTCCCGTCCCCTTCAACCCTGGCAAACAGATGATACTAGAAGTCTAAAAAAACACAGCCGTGCTCTCCAGCGCCAGTGGCGCAAAACTAAGTCCCAGAAAGACTTCGTCCAGTATAAATCTGCCCTCCAAATATACAATTCCAGCCTCCTCACTGCCAAGCAGACCTATTTAATCACCCTCATTAAAAACGTATCATCCCGTCCCTGTCAACTCTTCTCTACCTTCAACTCTCTCCTTTGTCCTCCATTGCCTCCACCCACTAACTCACTCATCGCCCAGGAGATTGGCAATCACTTTAAACAGAAGATTGATACAATTCGCGAGATGATCTCTACTGTTCAGATACCCTCCACGCTTCACACCTCATGCCCACAGGTACAGTCATTACTTCCCTCTTTCAACCCCACCACTATAGACGAGGTTGCTAAATTACTTGCTAACGTCCATCTTACCACCTGCGCTCTGGATCCTGTTCCCTCGCAAATGCTACGTTCACCCTCTGGCTCTATTTTACACTCTCTAACCCACATCTTCAATCTCTCCCTCTCCTCTGGCATCTTCCCTAACTCTTTGAAACATGCACTAGTCAGCCCCATACTTAAAAAGCCCTCACAGGACCCATCCAATCTTGACAACCTATGCCCCATCTCCTTGCTCCCCTTTTTATCCAAACTCCTTGAACGTCTAGTCTACAACCGACTGAGCGTCCACCTTAATAACCTTCTTGATTCCCTTCAGTCTGGATTTCGTCCTCAACATTCCACAGAAACTGCTCTCCTAAAATTTACAAACAATGTACTCCTACTCCTTGACCTCTCTGCTGCCTTTGATACGGTTGACCACCCCCTCCTCCTCAAAAAACTCCACACCTTTGGTCTCCATGACTGTACTCTTCACTGGTTCTCTACCTACTTATCCAACCGCACCTTCAGCAATACTTACAACTCTACTTCCTCCTCTCCTCTTCCATTCTCTGTTGGGGTCCCCCAAGGTTCTGTTCTTGGACCTCTCCTATTTTGAATCTACACCTCCTCCCTGGGTCAGCTGATAGCCTCCCACGGCTTCCAATACCACCTTTACGCTAATGACCCTCAAATCTATTTCTCTACCCCTCAACTCACTCCTTCATTCTCCTCACACATCACTAATTTACGATCAGATATATCATTTTGGATGTCACACCACTTCCTCAAACTCAATCTATCCAAAATGCAACTTATAATTTTCCCTCCCCACATGCCTCTTCCCCTGATCTCTCTGCCAAAGTTGATGGCACAACTATCAGCCCATCCTCACATGCCAAGATCCTAGGTGTAGTCCTGGACTCTGAACTCTCCTTTAAGCCTCACGTTCAATCACTGTCCAAATCTTGCCGCCTCAACCTTCGCAACAGCTCCAAAATATGCCCCTTTCTAACCAATAACACCACAAAACTCTTAATTCACTCCCTAGTCATCTCTCACCTCGATTACTGCAACTCCCTCCTCATTGGCTTACCTCTGCATACTCTAAGGCCCCGTACACACGATCGGTCCATCCGATGAGAACGGTACAAAGGACCGTTGTCATCGGTTAACCGATGAACCTGACTGATGGTCCGTCGCGCCTACACACCATCGGTTAAAAAAACGATCGTGTCAGTACGCGGTGACGTAAAACACAACGACGTGCTGAAAAAAACGAAGTTCAATGCTTCCAAGCATGCGTCAACTTGATTCTGAGCATGCGTGGATTTTTAACCGATGCTTTTGCATACTAATGATCGGTTTAGACCTATCGGTAAGGCGTCCATCGGTTAAATTTTAAAGCAAGTTCTCATTTTTTTGACCGAAGGTTAAAGAACCTATGGGGCCTACACATGATCGGTTTGGACTGATAAAAACGGTCCTTCAGACCGTTCTCCTCTGGCGATCCTATCGTGTGTACGCGGCCTAACCCCCCTTCAGTCCATCATGAATGCTGCTGCCAGACTCATCCACCTTACCAACCGCTCTGTCTCTGCTACTCCTCTCTGTCAATCCCTCCACTGGCTTCCGCTCACCCAATGAATTAAATTCAAACTACTAACAATTACCTACAAAGCCATCCACAACTCTGCCCCAGTTACATCAATGACCTAGTCTCTAAATACCAACCTAATTGTTCTCTTTGTTCTTCTCAAGACCACCTTCTCTCTAGATCTCACATCACCTGCTCCCATGCTCGTCTCCAGGACTTTTCCAGAGCCTTGCCAAGCCCATGGAACTCCTTACCCCAATCTCTCCGTCTATCTCCTTCTCTATTAGCTTTTAGAGGATCCCTGAAAACCCTCCTCTTCAGAGAAGCCTACCCTACCCACACCGAAAAACTGTATTTTCATTTGAGTCCATCTGATCATCCCCCACAGCTAACTACCCTTTGTTCCACTTGACCCTCCCTTCTAGATTGTAAGCTCTAACGAGCAGGGCCCTCTGATCCCTCCTGTATTGATTTGTATTGTGACTGTACTGTCTTCCCTGATGTAAAGCGCTGCGCAAACTGTTGGTGCTATATAAATCCTGTATAATAATAATAAAACAAAGGTATTTGCAGTTACCTGCTCCTGTCAACAACTAGCCACGGATGAGAAATTTCTAGCACAGTCAGGTAAGCCATGATGTCACCATTCATGGTAATCTTTTTTGGATTTGAAAGGACATCAAAAGCCTTCATCCTTCTTTCCCCTCCTTTATATCTTTTTACCCAGAATCGTAACACACTGGTTACTAGTGTTGAGGGGATTTCTTTACCAACTTCCGTTTTGATGCTAAAATTAAACAATCTTCCCTGTGTGGCTATATTTTGGACAGTGAGACGCAATTAGGTAGGTTTTCTTTCCTAACTGATAAATAATTGTTTGGCTTTTTGCAGATATGTACCAAATGCATGTTTCTTTACTATTTTTAATACTTATTTTTACTTTTATTTTTTGACCACCTTAGGGACGTGAGTTGGCTCAGTTTGATCACCTCTTTCTCCTCCCTCCTTTTTTAATGGATGCTACAGATGCTCACAAATGTGTATACAATGGGCCAGATTCACAGAAAAAGTACCCCGGAGTATCTGCTGATACTCCGGCGTACTTTCAAATTTGCTGCGTCGTATCTTTATTTGTAATTCACAAACAAAGATACAACGGCATTTGGCTAAGATCCGACAGGCGTACGGCTTTGTACGCCTTCAGATCTTAGGATGCAATACTTCGGCGCCCGCTGGGTGAAGTTCGCGTCGTTTTCCGCGTCGGGTATGCTAATTAGCTGTTTGCGGCGATCCACGAAGGTACGCGCGTTCGTCGCATTTTCTTACATCGTCGCTAGTCGGCTTTTCCCGTCGTAAAGTTGCGATTGCTATTTAGGTGGTGTAAAATTAGACAGCCCATGTTAAAGTATGGCGGTCGTTCCCGCGTCGAATTTCAATTTTTTTTATTTTGCGTAAGTCGTCCGGGAATACGAAAGTACGTAACGCACGTCGCCGTTCAAAACATTACGTCGGGTGACGTCATTTCGCGCAAAGCACGGCGGGAAATTTCAAAACGGAGCTTGCGCAGTACGTTCGGCGCGGGAACGCGCCTAATTTAAATGGTACACGCCCCATTTGAATTAGGCGGGCTTGCGCCGGACGGCTTTACGCTATGCCGCCGCAAGTTTACAGGTAAGTGCTTTGTGAATCAAGCACTTACGCTGAAAACTTGCAGCGGAGTAACGTAAACGGGATACGTTACGCCACCGTAATTCTACATGAATCTGGCCCAATATGTTCATGGTTAGTACTCAGATCTTTCAATATACATAACATATGGATAATGTGCTTTTGGGCATAGGATAAAGATCTGATACATGGAATGCTTTTACAATTACATTTTTTTTCTTTTTTCCTTTTTCTGTTTCAGACATAAGTATTGTTTCAACACAACTACCTTGTCTGAAGAAGAGGTATACCTTCTATAACCTCGAAATGTTGGTTTCCTATTGTCATATTAATGCCGTTAGAATTGGTCAATGTATTGTTACAATTTATCCACAAATTGTCATCTGGGCATTGTGTTTTTTTTTTTTTGCCTACATATAATTTTCGATATGTTATGTATTATAGTGGTAATTTTTTACCTTTTTCAATCAAATATTTACAATACTTTTTGAATATATTTATCTATGAGGTTTTACAGCTACCCTATTACTTTTTTTGCCTCGTACACATCACCGTTTTTTGTGTGCAGGGGGTAGGGCCGAACCGCAGTGCCGGTCTAGAGAGATACAATTATTACAATTAATAGGGATATTACTCATCTTCAGTGATATTATTGAGTATTTTATCTTTATTAGTTATATATCTTAGATATGTTATGTAGCACTACCCCCGAAGTAGCTGCTGGTTTGTTTTGGGTTGCATGTTACCTCTATTCCTTCGCCGTTTAGGGTATATGATGAAAGTTGAGAAGAACTGCAATGTCCACACTTTAGGTGTCTTTTTCTGTGCTTTATTACCCAATGGGGTAAAATAATAAAAGTAATAGTTGAAGAGGTGGAAAGGGTAGTAGGTTCAGGTGTATAGCTTTGTTCGGAAACAATCCAACTTCCAGCAATGTAACTTTCGTCGCCACTCTAGCCAGAGTGGGTATTGTGCACCTGGATAGGACTCTCTCACCCGCCTAGCAGCCAAAATGTCACACGGAAACTTTAGCAAAGTCTCTGCCACAGACCTTCCCAAAGGTGGAGATGTATTCGGTCCAGAATCCTTCTCAACACAGGATTAAGCACCCGAATCTCTCTTGAATAAACTTGTGAACTTAGGACTGACAGGCGACCATTACTCAGCCTCTCAGTAATCGTGCATCCTTCGATGAAGTTCAATAGTTTGCATCATCAGCACCCCAGATGATGCAAACTATTGCAAAACGCGTCGGGACTCTGCTGCTGCCATGCACTATTTCTTATTGATGTCCTTTTTATTCAGCAAAACTGTAAGTGTTTTTAACCGTTATTAAATCTCAACATTGTTACGGTATCACACTATGTGCCTTTGTTTTCCTTTATGCACTTTGGATACGGCCTGATCCTTTGAGAATTACCTCCAAGTTGCTGCCATTCCCCCCTGTGCTGGTTTACGTGATGTCTTCAGGGTATCCTCCCAATCGTATATCCAGATCTGGTTGATGTGGTCTTCACCAACTTACATTCAGCTTGTATTGACCCTTTAAGCGTATGCTTATTTGGGTTCAATACCTCTGGTAAGCCTCCGCTTCTGGTGGTGGTCATTTTCACAAATCATTTACTTTGATTCACCGTGGTGTTTGGAACCATTCACTTGATTACTCATCCATCATCAGTTTATTTTTAACTATCTACTGTCATTGATTTATTATATATGGACTTTTTCATTTGATTACACTGTCAATTGGTGTTAACACAGACTATTAGTACCATATCATTATCATTATTATTATTTTTAGCGCCACAAAATTGTTTTCTGTTTTTTCACTGCTTTCTTGTTTCAATGGATTGTTTGTGGCTGCTAAGTATTTGGATAGCGCAGATTTATTTTTGTTTTTGTAATATGCTCTGACTCGACTGCTGCCACCCTTGGCCCGGGGTGGTACCAACAACCCAGACAGCAATAGTGGTCACTCACAGTAAAGCCATGGCTGGAACAGAGGCCCACATTTGGCAAAACAATACAGTCAGAGGTAATTAAGTCTCTGACCACCCTCTAAATTTAAGGCAGCGCCAGCTATGAAAGTAGCAGGCCGCTACAGTTATATTTTGTATTATTAATAATATGTAAATTATTTACATATCTGTTATTTTATTTTTTTCGTCTTTGTCCCATAACGAGAAACCAATAAAAGATTAATAATTTCAAAATTGTGAAATTTGTGCCTTTCAGAAAAAGGGGTTTAGTGGGGTTCATATGATCACTTTGTGTAAATATTTGAAAGTTTTGTACAGTAAAATTCACTGGTAATTTGTACGCTTTTCGGTCACCTCAAAGGACACAAAAGTATTTGTTACTGGATGAAAAGAGATTTAGCTTGAATGAACTTTGATCTCCTGCTGGTTCTAAAACCACAACATATAGCTGGTTGCTAAAGCTTATAATGAATGCTTTTTGGGATCATAAATAACTTTTCCCTGTTAAAGCAAATCGGACCATGCCTCATAAGGTGTTTTTTTTTTTTTTTGCCTTTTTTTTGTCTTCCTATAAACAGCCATCGGTTTTGGCTCTATGGATGCATGTTCTTTATCTGTGGGTTGAACTTGATTAAAAAGTGTCTTTTTCAACCTAACTGTGTAACCATGTCATATTTCTGTGATTATGTATTTTGTGCAAACAAATATTGTGTTACTTTTTCTTCCATGCCACTGTGCTTTGAAACAATACTTGCATTCTTGTTCCCTTAGAGGTGGTTTCTATTATAATAGGATAGACATTCCACATATTACTAGCAGAATAAATCCTGCCTGATTTTTTTTTTTCAGTTCACTGATTAAACAAAATTGAAGCATCAATAATGTGACAGTCTCATTAAGAAAACCCATGGACAAGACATTAGATTGCACTGTACATGGCTGATATAAATATGCAAAGTGTTTTGTCCTTTTTATGGGAGTTACTTATTTTTTCCTAAATAATATCTCAGTCTGCGATCTTCAATTATAGGGAGTTTTAGATGCATATGCATTTAGTTTCTATAAGTGAACATATTCAATTTTTCTACTTTCTCATTCTTATTTGCTTTCTGTGCCACATTTTGTAGAAACTGGCAGGAGGCACCACAGTGCATGGCAGGAGAGCAGTTACCCCAGTGTCAGATACTGGCAGGGACTGGAGATCTGAAATGTTACCAAAGTTTTAATATACAGCTTACTGGAAAAGGTAAATATACAACTTTTTTTACAGACTGCTTTAGTTACAGTGGCAAGGTTGCTTTAAAGCAATAATAGTATAAATCAGTGATTGTTCAGTTTTCTTTTTAAAATACATGCTCCATGACTATAATCCTAATCCCCCTTTCTTTTAGTAGTTACATAGTTAGGTTAAAAAAAGACACAAGTCCATCCAGTTCAATTATAAAACAAAATAAATTAATAACAATAATAATATCATACAATCCCATATACCCAACTCCATACCCACAGTTGATCCAGTGGAAGGTGAAAAACCTCAGCAAAACATGATCCAATTTGCTACAGCAGGGGGAAAAATTCCTTCCTGATCCCCCGAGAGGCAATCAGATTTTCCCCAGATCAACTTTACCTATAAATGTTAGTACCCAGTTATATTATGTACATTTAGGAAAGAATCCAGGCCTTTGTTAAAGCAATCTACTGAGCTGGCCAGAACCACCTCTGCAGGGAGTCTATTCCACATGTTCACGGCTCTTACTGTGAAGAAACCTTTCCACATTTAGAGGTGAAATCTCTTTTCCTCTAGACGTAAAGAGTGCCCCCTTGTCCTTTGTGTTGACCATAAAGTGAATAACTCAACACCAAGTTCACTATATGGACCCCTTATATATATAGTCGTAATGAGCTAACAGAGCAAAGTTTGGTTTGCTGGACATTTGCTGAACCATTGAAAAAATCTTTTAAGACATATAGCAGCAATTTAATGTACATAGTAGCAAACCCTGCTTAAAGCGGGGGTTCACCCTAAAAAAGAATTCTAACATTACATCCAGGATACTAACAACATTTACAGTATGCAGGTCTTTTTTTTTTATCGCCGTACATACCGTTATATTCTCCCCGGCTTCCAGGTTCTGATTGCTGGGGGACTGGGCATTCCTATCCCTGGGTTAGATTAGCTCTACTCGGCGGGCGCAGGCGCCGTATAGCGCCGACTCGCAGCTCGGCTATTTATGGAAATCTGGTGACGCGCCTTGTGTGACATGGGAACTGTTTCACCAGACGTCAATCATCTAACCCAGGGATAGGAACACCCAGTCCCGCGGGAATCAGAACCCGGAAGGCGGGGAGAAAATCTCAATATAACGGTATGTACAGCGATAAAAAAAAAAGACCTGCATACTGTAAATGTTGTTAGTATCCTGGATGTAATGTTAGAAAATTGTTTTTAGGGTGAACCCCGGCTTTAAGTGAATGGAAGCTGAATCTTGTAAAAAAATTCTGCCGATTTGCAAGCTTTTGTTAAACGTGAATAGGGACTGCCATTGGGAACAAGTATCAAAGCTAATTTAAAAAAATTCTGTTTGGCAGGAAGCAGATTTATTAATGTTGCTTATAGGGAAACATTTAATTATACACAAATACCTCAATACAAAATAAATAAGTAAATGCACACTTTTTTTTCCCAGGTTAAAAATGTTCAAATGTAAAAAAGTTTTCTCAGAAGCCTGTAGAGCGTTGCACCCGTGATGAGCAAATCAGGGGTACAAAGTCATTCTCCTGCAATAACTGCCTACAGCTTTCTGCCCATACATCTGTACAGGCTTTCTGTTTGAAAGCTGTAAGAAAAGTTGATAAACTATGAGCGTTCATTGAGAACTAAAAGCCATCTGCCATGGTGGCAGATTGGACTAGATTCCTGTGAATGAACGACATGGCTGTGTGGGTAAAGCCCTGCACAGTTTCTCTGTTTTAAAATTTTGACAGCAGGAGAAAGACTCCAACCCATTGACAACAGAGGGGAATCGGGGGGTGCAGATACTGGTACGCAGTAGCATGTTACAGGGTACACCCTAAAAACAGGTGTAATATGTATCATGTTACTAAAGGTGAACTTAGCTTTTAAATACCAAACTTGGGGGATCCCTTAAACCTGCAGGTGAAGTTGCTCACTAGTATAATGTACACCTTTTTAAAACGGACATTATCATAGAAAAATCGAATGCTACTTAACGACGGTTATCAGACTCTGGAAGCCCCTGTTAGAATAAGGGAGCTTGGGAGCTATGTGATGACTACCTATGTCTGACAGTGTAGAGAAAATGTTGTTCCAAAATGACCTTATTAATATGCAAGACCATAATAAATGGAATAGTGTACCTGATTCTCCGCACTTTCTCCAGCACAGGGCTGTATGAGAAGGGTAAAACTTAGAAAGTTTGAATGGAGTAAGATACCAGGAATGCACTACTTTCTGGAATAGTTCCCAGTGATTAATTCACCTAGCCACTTAAAGACCTTAGGTGTTTTTCAGATTTGGTGTTTGCAAGACTAAAACATTTTTTTCTGCTAGAAAATTACTTAAAACCCCCAAACATTATATATATTTTTTTCTAACACCCTAGAGAATAAAATAGTGGTCATTGCAATACTTTTTGTCCCACCGTATTTGCGCAGCGGTCTTACAAGCGCACTTTTTTTGGAAAAAAATCACTTTTTTGAATTAAAAAAATAAGACAACAATAAATTTGGCCCAATTTTTTTATATATTGTGAAATATAATGTTACGCCGAGTAAAATGATACCCAACATGTCACGCTTAAAAATTGCGCCCGCTCGTGGCATGGCGTCAAACTTTTACCCTTAAAAATCTCGATAGGCGACGTTTAAAAAATTCTATAGGTTGCATTTTTTTTGAGCTACAGAGTAGGCCTCGCGTATGCGTTCGCTTCTGCGCGCGAGCTCGTCGGGACGGGGCGCTTTAAAACATTTTTTTTTTGTTTTCTTATTTATTTTTATTTATTTTATTACTTTTTACACTGAAAAAATAAAATAAAAAATGTGATCACTTTTATTCCTATTATAAGGAATGTAAACATCCCTTGTAATAGAAAAAAGCATGACAGGTCCTCTTAAATATGAGATATGGGGTCAAAAAGACCTCAGATCTCATATTTAGACTAAAATGCAAAAAATAATTTTTTTTTCAAATGACAAAAAAAAAAGTTTTTCTTTAAGAGGCTGGGCGGGACTGACGTTTTGACGTCACTTCCGCCCAGCAGAGCTATGGGGATGGGCGAAGGAGATTTTTCCTTCAGTCCCGTCCCCAGTCAGCTGCTGAACGGTCCCTATCGCCTCCGCCGCCGCTCTGGTAAGCGGCGGAGCGGCGGGGGCCCCGCTCCCGCCACCGATAACGGCGGAGACCGCCATTATCGTGTACAGGGCCACTCATGCTAAAGATAGATACCTCGGTTGTGGCAGCAGCTGCTGCCGTTACCGAGATATCCATCTTTAAAATGCCGACGTAAATGTACATGAGCAGGTCTGGAAGTGGCTAGTTGAGGCATATGTGATAGAGAAGTTTTTTTTCCAAAAGGTATCTGTAAAGGTCTTGCCTAAGCTTGCCTCCCATTTAGCAATGGTAGTGATCTTTGAAAAGGAGTCTTGGGTATTGAACACTTTATAGAATAGGGAGATCCCTCTTAATGGAGTTTCATCTTCTTGGAAGAATGTATAGTGGCTGGTATTTCTAAGTACAAAGGTAGAGGGTGTTTATTAAGGAAGGTTCAAACTCATAGGTAAGTAAAGTGTGCTAAAGGAGGAAGAGTAAAGTGAGAGGAGAGGTGTTCAAAAGTGTGTAGGGTTGTTCCCTGGTATAGGTCTTTCATTAGGGTAAGACCTTTAGATTCCCATAGGTTCAGGTCAATACAGGGTATAAAGTGGTACCGATAGAGGGTTTGCATAGTGACCCTTTAGATGAAGATGAAAGAGGAGTTTCTAACCACATCTTGATAGAGGTTTGCACAGTTGGAATAAGGAAATGAGGAGGTGGGGCTCCTATCTTAAGAGAAATTAGGGTTGATTTAAGATCTTAACGCAGAGCAGTCTGGGATTTCATGAGTGCCCATGTTTTATGTTTAGGGGGTGTCCACCAATATTTAATTTGGTCTATAACGCAGGCTTTGTAATAAGCTGTAACATTGGGGACACCCATTTCACCATTCTTCCTATGCCTCATCATAATGTTGAGGGAGCATCTAGGGGATTTGTGGTTCCATATTCCATATGTACTGCATGAAGAGTTTTTGGACGGAGGTGAGAAAAGTACGTGGCAGGGGGATTGTTAAAGTGCAAAACATGTAAAGGAGTCTAGGTAGAAGTAACATTTTCAGGGTCGCCATTTCTCTTGCTGCTGAGAGTTCATGGGTTCGTCGATGAGAGAGTTCTTGGGGTAGTGAATCCAGGAAAGGTTTAAAATTGTGTTTGTAAAGCTGCCAAGTATGTGGGGTCAGTTGGATGCCTAGAAATGATAGTGAGCTAGGGGACCAGAGAAAAGGAAATGTTCTTGATAAGATCGACTGCAAAGAGGCCGGGATGTTAATACCTAGAATTTGGGACTTAGTGGCATTCAATTTGTAGTAGGACACGGCACTAAACTCATCTAGTATTTTCTGTGTCTCATGTAGTGATGTCTTGAAGTTGGGAAGTATGAGCTTGACATTGTCTGCAAAGAGGCTTATTTTGTGTTCAGTTCCTGTTATAAAAAGGCCTGTGATGTCAGGGGGGATCTAATGCTCTCCGCTAGGGGTTCCATGAGAAGTGTAAAAATTATAGGCGATAGGGGCCATCCTTGCCTAGTTCCATTCGTTTTTCTTATTGGTTTGGTGATCCCTGAAGTTAGTATGGTGGCTGAGGGGGTGGAGTATAGGGATAGGATAGTGGTCTGTAGTCAACATTTCAGGAGGGAAAGATCCAGAGGAGGAAGCAAGATTGAAGACGGTTTGTAGATGATGAGCAGTTTCATTAGGAAGGCATTTATAATATTCGTTTGAGAAACCATCGTCTCCTGGGGATTTGTGGTTGGGGAGTTTTTTGATGATTAAACAAATTTCCTGGGTTGTGAATAGTTGGGAAATGGACTTGAGTTGATCGTCAGTAAGGTTAGGAAGCTTTACTTTGTTCAAAAAGCCATTGATAAGCTCAGGAGAGGATTGGGGCGTGGTCATCACATCGCTTCGGATATCATAGTGAGACTGATAGTAGTCTGCAAAGGTGTTGGCTATATCTGTGGGATTAAAAGGGGTTTTGCCGAATAGGGGGTAAGTAAGAGCAGCCATTTTGTGCTTAAGCTGTTTCGCTTTGACTTTGTTAGCTAACTAAACTCCTGCTTTGTTATGCAGGCCATAATAGTTAGCTTTGAGATATTTTAGGTGGTTTTCAAATTTATAAAGTAGAAGGGATCTTAATTTTTGTCTCTCTTGAAGGATATCATTAGTTAAACGGGGAGTAGGGTTGGTTTTATTGTCTCACTCTTTTGAGGCTATGGAGTGGAGCAGGTCTTCAATCTGCCTCATCCTTTATTTCTTGGTATATGAAGCTAATTTAATTAGTATCCCCCTCATATATGCCTTGTAGGTATTCCATAAAGTATATTTACTAATTTCCGGAGTATCCATATAAAGAAATTATGATGTTCTTGCACAATTTTTTGGTGCAATTGCTTGTTCTCTGTTATCCAAGAGGGGGGTGTTCAGTCTCCATAGTAAGGGGGGGGGGTTATGAAGTTTATTGTCAAATTATAGTGTACTCGGAACATGGTCTGACCAAGAAATTGTACTAATGTCAGCGTGGAGATCATTTTGTAAAGACACTTTATCAGTTAAAAAAAGTCATTGTGGGAATATGAAGAGTGGGCTGCAGATAGGAAGGTAAAGTCCTTCTCAGACCCGTGGAAACAGCACCAGATGTCATATAACTCGTGCTTGTGGAGTAATGGGGCAATGGAGTGTTCAGGTCTCCTTGTGGGGGTGGTAGAGTCCATGGCAGGGTTTATGATTGTATTGAAGTCTCCGCCGATGATCAGGGTGCCTTGTTTTTCCTTCAGGGCCTTATCAAGTAGTGAGGGCTAGGAATCTCCTCTGTTTTTTGTTTGGGGCATACAGTAAAGGTTGACTAGTGTGAAAACCGTTTGGTTCAGTTCACAAATGAGGATGATGTATCATCCCTGGGGATCCAGAATGGTGCAAATGTCGTGTAAAACAACAGAGTCCCGGATGGCAATAAAAACCCTGCAAGCTCTTTTGGGGTCATTGGCTAGGTATAGATGGGGGAAGTTTTGGAAATTCAGTTGTGGACATTTGTTGGCAGAGTACATTAGAAAATTAGTTTCCTGAGCAAAAAGTATGTCTGCTTTGAGAGGTGAAGCTGACTTTAATGGTGCTGCACGCTTAAGGGACTGTTGAGGCCTTTAGAGGCATGTAGAGAGTTTGTTATAAGCTAGGGTGTTGCCGTATAGTACTGTGTCATATGGAGGAGGAAAAGAGTACTTGATGGGTGGGATGTTCGATATCTGTGGAATGGTGCTGTATACTGTAGAGTTGTTTGGGTTGGTCACTTCTGACGAGACAGGTAGAGGTTCTGCAGATCTAAAAGGTAGCGCCTGTGACATAGTCAGCGAGTAGGGTCCTATGTGGTATTCGCAGCAACTTGATTGGTGACTAGAAGGATACAGAGAGTCAAAACAAGGGGTAGGTGGGTGAAAAACAGAAACAACATTGTAACGAGACCCTTGCTCGCTCGCTTCCGCTCTCCCGACACTCCTCTGCTACTAGTGAGTCAGCTTGCAGATCGCAACGTCTGATGGTTCGGTCATCCAAGGCTCCGGGATCCGAACTACAACTATGTGCCGTTCGGAATCCATTAGAACAAACACCAGGCAGGCTGTATGTAAGTTCAAACAGGAATACCTTTATTGGAAGTACACAACACACTTTTATACAGAATTTGGAACATCCCGCCCCCAACAACGGCTTTCCTATTGGTCAATTGTAAAGTACATGTAGTCCTCCTTCAGGTCCTCCTTAACCATGCAAATGAGGACTTGAAAATGAGTCAGCAGGGATTGGTCCGATAGCTTGATTAGAAGGACTGTTATGTGTAATGAGACAGAAGCCCCAGGGGGCAATCAATGTACACAATAGCCAGACACAGAACAATGGAGTCGTCTGGAGACTTAAGACAGGGCAGAAGACCCCCACTGTGTAACAGATTTCAAGGAGGAACACTTCTGCATTCCAAGGTCCATGACAAACATATTTTAAGAAACTCCTGGCAATGCAGGTACAATGGGCCGAAGCTGCTGTAGGATCGTAGGGGGGGGGGGGTAAGCAAACTAGCACTGAACTGTGAAAAAAATAGAACAAACTTTGTGGATGAGCTTCCAGCCTCACGCTATTACGAGAGCTATGGTGGTAGGGAGAGGCCTATTTGAGGGCAAGAGGACCATGTTAGGACCATTCAGCTTGCAGGTGTTCAGGAGAGGATGGAGCTGGAGGCTGCACATCGGGAGGGAGGAGTTGCCACTGTTTGAAGAGTTGAATGCCTTTTTCCACACTATATATGGGGTATGTTTTGCCATTCCAAGTGACGAGCAGTTTGGTGGGGAAGCCCCACCGATAGACAATGCTTTTGTTACGTAGGATTTTTGTAAGTGGAGTGAGTTTCTTCCTGTTCATTGCTGTCTGCTGCGATATGTCTGTGAATAGGGATATTCCAATGAATTCTTCTGGGACTTCTGGACTTTGCTTGGCCGCCGCCATAACATGTTCTTTCACGTGGTAGTAGTGAAATCATGCCAGTGAATCCCTTGGCGCAGTTTCAGGTAAAAACTTGGATTTAGGTATGCCGCGGGCTCTATCGACACATAGTTCGATGTCACTCAGGGATGAAATCAGGGCCTTCATGAGGCGCTGAACAAAATTAGTGAGCTCAATGGGGGGATATGGTTTCAGATATTCCCCTAAATTTAATGTTGTTTTGTCTCAAACGGTCTTCTAAGTCCACCATTTTTTTTAAGGAGCTGGAGCTCAGATTCCTGGTCAGCGTATGCATCATCAAGATCGTTATGTACAGAATAGAGATCGGCCAATTTGGATTATAAATGCTGAATTTTATCAGTGTGAATTTATCTGAAAAGTCACTGAATAATGTTCTCCTGAGTGAGAGAAGCATATTCTTAATGGTGGTTTCTGATGTAGTTTGCTCTGTGGCTGGGAACAGCTCTATGAGGGACTCTTGCTTTTTAGCCTGCACAGATGCCTGTGAGAGAACCTGCTGCAGCCCAGGAGAGAACTCATCTTCCTCCCTGCGCAGCCTGGTTTTCTCTGGGCTGCGGGAGGTGGGAGTAGAAGGGAGGGTGAACATTCCCAGCTCCTCAAGCTGGGCCTGTCTCCATGCAGCTTGGTAGCTGGGCTGTGTGCGGGCCGCTCTGCCGGAGCTTGCGATGGAGCCATCCAAAACTTTTGTTCGCTCTTTTAAATGTATTACCCAATGGGATGCATTGGCTAATGCCCTTATTTAATATGCTCTTAAAGCAAACTCATCTCTCCTTCATGTTCTTTGTTCGTAATTCCCGTACACATGGTCGGAATTTCCGACAGCAAAAGTCTGATGTGAGCGCTTCGTCGGAAATTCCGTCCGTGTGTATGCTCCATCAGACTTTTGCTGTCGGAATTTCCACCAACTGGAGTCGAGGGAAGGGTGGAAAGTGATTCCCTGGCTTCAATCTGGTCTTCCAGAAGCCACATTCTGTTGTAGTGCTACAGACTGGGTACATACACATCCTCTGCTGCTACTCCTGATTTTTGGGATTTCAGGACCTTATTAAGCTCCTTCCTATACGTACTTCTCAAGCTACCAATTTTATTTTCCACGTCGATGTCTGCATCAGGGACCTGCGTCTTCACAAATTGCAGCAGTTTCTCCAGCTTGCCTTCCTTGCCGGTTTATTTTTCAATAAAGTGTTTTTAACCTCCCATAAATTCCTCAGCTCCCTGTACCGGTCTATGAACTGGCCCATGAATTCAGGGTCCTTAAATTGTTTCATATTTGCTGCAAGACAAAACACAAGACACTAATCTCAGGCTAAACTCTCCTAATTTTATGCCAATATAGGCCTCAATACAGAATCAGTATAGGTGACTGATGCCCCAAGTTAAAATTTTACCTTTGTTGGAACAATTGGCGCTTACCCCTTCCTCCGCACACAGAACGTAGGTACAACACATGCGTGTTAGCTTTATATATTCTGCACATGCGTGAAACTCTGCACACGTTGCCCATCCCGACGTTCTTTCTAGTATATTCCCCGCTGCTTCTCTTTCGGCACACAGTGGGAGCGCACATGGCGGAGACACAGCAGGTGCATGATAATAGCACTAACAAGGAGAAAAGCCCAGAGCCAGAAACGTCTCGATCCAGGAGGACATATAAGGCCTCAAATATGTTCTTTGTAGAGATGGTGGAGATAGTGGACATCTTGAAGAGGGCCGACGATGATAGGAAGTATGAACCGTACCCCAACCCAAATGTGAGAAAGGTCAAAGTTGTTGTTAAAGTTGTGAGAAGTCTGCACAGGAATTTTGGGGTACAACGATCCAAGGAGCAATTGATGAAACGCTGGTAAGACCTGAAATTGAGGGAGCATGATCAGTACAGAAGGTTTAGGAAACTGCTTCTAAAAAGAAATTATTTCTCCTGTGTTCCTATTATTATTATTATTATTATTATTATTATTATTATTTGCATGTTGCTCCATGTGCTTTTCTTTACTGTTGGACATTTTAAAATGGCAACTTTCATGTTCGTGAGCACAGTAATCGACCGTAGTAAACATTGTTTGTTCTCCCACTAAATTCAATGTTTTTGGCAGATACCGGTTAACTACATTTGGTCGTGCCCATTTGTATTAAAAGAAGTTTAGTACATTGTTGTCTAGATGTGTTTGTATAATGAAATGCAAACTTGATTCAGTGTAAAGGAGGAGAGGACACTCAGCAACCTATTAATTTAATGAGGATTGGGGATTATAGTATACCCTGTCCAAATTACCTAACAACTAGCTTCCTGACACTATATAAGAAAAGCTAATCAGCGCAATAATATAAGTACAAAATAGTTCAGCTGCTGAACACTAGGAATCAATTCAAAAAGTTTCTGGAACAAAATATATAAAAGATAGTGCAGCGCTAATAAAGTCCATCAAATAGTCATCCCAGTGATGTTCAAATGGTGACTAGATGCAATCACATGCAGGTGATGAACGTGGATGAAAGGAACACCTCCACCAATAGCAGAAATGGCCTCTCACCTCCCAAGCAGGACCCCTTGTTAGACAGGGTCAATTGCGCGTTCCCATAGGGATATATCCAGGCAGTACTGCAACAACGATAAATCCAAGACCAGGAGCTCATATGTACAGGAAAACGCCAAAGGGAAGTGGATCCATTCATAAAAAAAGAGGACATACCATAGTGCTCTCCATATATAAACAGTTTTAATGAAATACATTTTTTTTAAAAACTCAATCATAGGCACTAATTCAGTGCCAGGATGTACAGCGAGGAACTAGTGTGATAGTGGACGGCTGCGGGTGATGTCACGTCGTATCCCTACCGAACGTTACGTCCCTAGGGCGGGACTTCTTCAGCGAAATTACCACGAGTCAAAAGCAAAGCTTATGCCATGCATTACCATGATTGTTTAACTTCCTGTCTCCTCCCTCCCTGGGGAGGAACTTTGGATTGTTTGGTACATATAAATTTAGCAGTATGGGGGTACAGATACATGCCCCTGTTGATGGCTTAGAGCCGAAACTAGTCGGGTAACATGCTTAGTACCCCATACTGCCTTTTATAACTATTCACGTGATTTTATTGTTTAATTTTTTTACAAATAAAGCCTTCACGGTTTTTTTTGACCTGCACCATTGGAGCATTTTTTTTTTTTTTTTTTTTCCTTTCCACACATGCTGTGTTGATCCATGAGTCATCAGCCCTGTCCATTTGGGTTTCTGTTCCTGAGAGAGGTATCTGACAAGATCGGTTCCATCGTTCCAGTTGGAGAGACCATCCCACAGATCCATCCGTACAGAGCCCAGGGTCCGCTGTGACCACCATGCTGTATCCGACTTGATGTTAGTACTAACATGCAAGTCCACCGTAGCTGGTAAGAGTATCCACCCTCTTTATATGATTTTCTGAAGATTGTTACAGAGAAGCCATGACTGCTACTTTCTTTATCTGAACCAGCATTACGTTTGAAGTGTTTTATCCTTCTACTGGGAAGCATACCTATGAACTGTTTCCATTTGTTCATTGAACTTTTCATTGTTCATTGCACCTGGTCGGTGTTTCCATTCACCTGTTAGGTTATACACACATGGACTCATTACAAGCATTGCCCCCATGCTGAGTGAATTCCCATTCACATTCCTCACAGTCCTCTGTTGTTCTCACTTCCAATGATATGTGATTTTGGCAACATTTTTCCACTCAATATCAACTTTAGCGCTGCACTTATTGTTTTCTGTTTATACTTGACTTTGTTTGTTTGTGTGCTGGCTGCTACATGGTCTAAATTTCTCTAACTAGCGCAATTTTTTTTTTCCCCACATTTTTTTCAAAAGCAAAACTTGTTCACACTTTCCACTCAAGGTCCCCACTGTCTAGCCTCCAACCAACAAGATGGGAGTAGCTGCAGGACAGCACTACTGTGTCGACGGGTCATTGAGCTCACTCATCCTAAATTATACTAGATCACGGGACAGCATGATTGACATTGAATTTACATTCTTGGGTCATTATCTTTTTAGGGGATTTTTTTTTTAAAAGGAACTTTGTGCACAGTGTTTTTGTGTTCCCCTGCAAAGTAAAAGCATAATTAAAAGGTCTGAGGTCACCAGTGATACACCTTCATCACTGTGTAACAAACGTAATTGCAATAGAAATGTTTATTGAAAATGAATGTACATACATGGATAATATAGCATATTAGCTCAGCCAATGGATGGCACATGATAAAAAGAATAAAGTTGATACTAAACAACATAACATAGTATAGCATACTAGCCCATTATGTTGCACTTACCTGCAAACAAAGCCTGTGATGTCCCCGCTGACATCACTCCCACACATGAACGCAGGAGCCAACAGTCTAAGCAAAGACCCTATAGAAATGGCACAGTCGTGCCCTTTTCAAAAGTGTGCATGCGCCAATGATGACCGTGCAGGTTTAGGAGATATTTCCAGTACCTACAGGTAAGCTTTATTATACGCTTACCTGTAGTGAAACGTGATCTGTAAACAACCACTTTAAGGGTTACAGATTCTGTCACGTCCTCCTCTGTAGACTCACAAAGCCACTGGTCCAAGAGGCCCTTGTTCTCATCAACATTGGAACAAGGACCCCTTCCCATGTTGAGAGCATGTGACTTGGTATGGTTCAAACTGGAGGCACAGACCTGCTCTCCTCATTTTCTGGACAGCCAGGTTGCATGTTCAGATAAGGGTCCAGTGTTAATTTAGAGCATACTTTTTTCCTTGTTTTTAAAGTCCATATCTGACATGAAAGAAGACCCCAATCATCAAGGACAAGGATCTGATATGGATTCTTAGAGGAAATCTATTTTTTTTTCCTGTAGCACCCCTTTACAATCCAAAGCAGGCTCTCATATAGGATAAGTAATCATAATAAGTATTAGAGACTTATGGGCAAAAATATTGGTGCCCAGCCACTTTTTACCAATATATCAGCAGAAACTGACACAGACAAATGGCTTTATTCCATAGTCTGTACTTTAATATCCAGCATTCACAAACAAAATATTACAATGCACAAAGTATAAAAATACAAACCTTTTATATATATACACCTGTATACAGTATTTAAAAATCACATAGACATAACCCAAAGGCCATAGCGCTCTCTCAAAGCCATTAAAACAAAAAATAGGCACATATTACATATGGTATAAGCTAAGTGATATTTCCTCACTCCCTATTAATATATATATATATATATATATATATATATATATATATATATATATATATATATATATATATATATTACAATAATATACAAATATGGGCATTTTGTGACTAGTGATGGGCAAGCTGTCCGGACCAAGCATCAGTTCGGCCCTGAACAGCGCCCATTTTGGTGTTCATAGAAAACCAGAATTTGCAGGGCACATGGAGGGATATTTCCCCAACGAGCATGCTGTACAGTGCATTGTAACAGCCCTGATTGGCTGAAGCAATGCACCTGGCCCCTGGTCATGTGCAAGGCTTTGCCCAAGCAGGGGACAGAGCAATGTGACTGCCCTGATTGAACAAAGTCATGATGCCAAATCATGTCTCAGTGCTCATAGTCCCAGCCCCACACCATAAAAGGTTCCTTCCCACTGAACCTTTTGCAGTGTGAAGTTGGGCTCAGTGACAATACATTTTTAGCAAGCTAGTTGGCCGTCTTTAGCGCAGGGCAAACGGGGCACCTGCCCTGGGCCCAACCTTTGTAGGGGGGCCTGAGTTACCCGTGAATTCGGCCACCGATGACGGCTTTGCAGAGTGCACAGAG
The DNA here is from genome assembly GCF_905171775.1 of Rana temporaria. Classification (NCBI taxonomy): domain Eukaryota; kingdom Metazoa; phylum Chordata; class Amphibia; order Anura; family Ranidae; genus Rana; species Rana temporaria. The sequence goes on along the minus strand of NC_053496.1, from coordinate 140,565,924 downwards.
GACACAGGAGGCTGTATTCCTGATCTAGCCAGCAGTGAGGGGGCGGGGGCCAGGAGCTTCACTGACGCACTGACCCTGCCTTATGTAGCCTATATGCTCAGAACAGAGTGGCTGTAGTTAGAGCAGTGATCGGAGTGGGCGCGTCAGTGGAGCTCCCGGCCCTGCTGACTGTCTATACTGGCTGGGGAATACAGAGGTCCAGGGTGGGGCCGGGAGCTCCACTGACGTGCCCACTCCGATTATTGGCTCTCACTACAGCCGCTCTGTTCTGAGTGGAGTTCCCGGCCCCGTCCCCTCTCTGCTGGCTAGCGCGCAAATACAGCTTTCTGTGTCCTCTGTGCAAAGCTGTCATCAGGGACCCAATTCACAGGTAATCTCATGCAGTATATCCACAGTCTCTGGTAATCTCATGCAGTATATCCACAGTCTCTGGTAATCTCGTGCAGTATGTCCACAGTCTCTGGTAATCTCATGCAGTATGTCCTCAGTCTCTGGTAATCTCATGCAGTGTGTCCGCAGTCGCTGGTAATCTCATGCAATATGTCTGCAGTCTGGTAATTTCATGCAGTATGTCTGCAGTCTCTGGTAATCTCGTGCAGTATGTCCGCAGTCTAGTCATTTCGTGCAGTAAGTCCGCAGTCTGGTAATGTCGTGCAGTATGTCCGTAGTCTGGTAATCTTTTGCAGTATGTCCGCAGTCTCTGATAATGTTTTGCAGTATGTCCGCAGTCTCTGGTAATCTCGTGCAGTATATCCGCAGTCTGGTAATCTTGTGCAGTATGTTCGCAGTCTCTGGTAATGTCGTGCATTATGTCCGAAGTCTCTGGTAATCTCGTGCAGTATGTCCGCAGTCTGGTAATCTTGTGCAGTATGTCCGCAGTCTGGTAATCTCCTGCAGTATGTCCGCAGTCTCTGGTAATCTCCTGCAGTATGTCTGCACTCTCCAACCCTCTCCTGTAGTATGTGTATTAATGTGCCACTTTACTTGCTCAATTATTTCGTATTGCTCCGCTGCTCAGTGAGTGGTCATGATGCGCATTACCTATAGCAACCAATCAGTGAGCGCTAATAATATGCAGTAACCGCTAGCAACCAGTTGGCAAGCAGAAATGATGTGTTGCAACCTCTAGCAACCAGCCAGTCAGCGGTAAGGATAGGCTGTAACCTCTGACAAACAATTGAAATCGCTGCGTGATCTGCTGCAGTAAACTGATTTTGAGTCTATCTGCTATTTTTTTGTATGTCTCAGAATGGAGTGGGGCCCCAAGAAAATGTTTGCCCAGGGCCCAATCAAAATTAAAGCGGGGGTTCACCCTTAGAGGGCACTTTTCCCCCTTAGATTCCTGCTCGTTATTACTAGGGGAATCGGCTATTTATTTTAAAATATGTGCTGTACTTACCCGTTTACGAGACGCATCCTCTCCGTCGCTTCCGGGTATGGGCTTCGGGAATGGGCGTTCCTTCTTGATTGACAGGTTTCCGAGAGGCTTCCGACGGTCGCATCCATCGCGTCACGATTTTCCGAAAGAAGCCGAACGTCGGTGCGCAGGCGCAGTATAGAGCCGCACCGACGTTCGGCTTCTTTCGGCTACGAGTGACGCGATGGATGCGACCGTCGGAAGCCTCTCGGAAGAATGTCAATCAAGAAGGAACGCCCGCTCCCGAAGACCCATACCCGGAAGCGACGGAAGAAGATGCAGCTCGAAAACGGGTAAGTACTGCACATATTTTAATATAAATAGCCGATTCCCCTAGACCGAACGAGCAGGAAGCTAAGGGGAGATTTTTTTTTTTTTTTTAAATGGGTGAACTCCCGCTTTAAAGACGGCCCTGTACTTAGTGTGATTGTGTCAGTGTGAGTATAGTGTTTAAACAGCATTACATTAAGTGTTGTATACACATTTTTTTTTGTCACTGCGTCCTTTTTTTTTGTTCCTCTTCCCCCTTTTTTTCAATTGCCAGCTGCGGTTTGATTTACTTACCGGCCCCCTTTTTCTTTTATAAAAAAAAAATGTTTTTTTTTTCGTTTTTTTATTTGGGTCAGTGGCAATTGTACACAGTTTAACGTGCACCAAGCACCACATTTTATTAAATAAAGCACATCCAATCACCCATTTACTATTATTTAATGCATTTTTTCAATAAGCCCCCCTCCCATCATGTCTGGGAGGCCAACAACGAAAGTCAGACATTCCCAAGCCCTTATGAGGGGGCCAGCAGCCTCTGTGTCCACAGGCAGAGGTGGGCATGGTCCATCCTCAGGTAGGGCACGTTTGTCTCTTGTTACTGATGTTGGCCATGCTATCCAGCCACATCATGTGGAGGTGGTGGTGAACTGGCTTACTAAACCATCCTCATCATCTGTCACCCAAGTTGACACTAATTTGCAGTCTACTTCAGCTGCCAGAGAAGCCTATTCTGCCTCCTTGTCCACAGCTACTCCTGTCTTAGCCCCACCAGCTGAATTATTTGAACACAGTGTCAGGCACTTGCTTCTTAAGGATGCACAGCCATTACTTGATTCTGATGTTGGTTCTGAGGTTAAGAAAGGGAGTAACATGAGCCTACAGAGAGGGATAACCCTGATAAACAACAAATTGTCAGTCATGTTCCCCCAGCCACAGCGTATTGCCAGGTTGGCTCCAGTGATGAGGATGGATGAGATTAAAATTAGGTCACTGACTCTACTTAGGTGCCTGATAGAGCAGAAGAGGAAAGGCACAACCCCAACAGGGCAGAATATCCTCCAGAGGCAGCCATCAAACAGTAGGGAGCAGCCACCCTATTCCATGAGATTGTAGAGCTCTTATCTCCCAGCCCTCTTCCCAGAGCTCAGCTGTGTGAGCCTTTTTTAGCACATGTGCAGCCAATCACACTTTGATCTCCCGCAAGCAGATAAAGCGTGGCAGAAAACACCAGCCATTTGAGTACCATATTCTTAAAAAGACATTTATCCTCCCACCACTGGCAACAGCACCTGAAAGTCACACAAAAGGGACACACTTCTCCTCACTTTTCATCTCTATTCTCGCGATACCTCATGATCTCTCAGCAGCCTCCACCAGCATAAATGATGGTATAGCAAGAGTGTCTGTCAGGACCTGGGCTTGAACCTGGGACCTCTTCTGTGTCTGGCATTAACTCTTCCCATTGAGCCATCTGGGATGCTGGACAGCTCCCTGTCTGATCTGCTGGACAAGCCTACCTGATCCATTGGAATACTCTGCCTTGTGTCTTGATTGTCGTTGAACTTTGGGCCCCTTGCTCCTCCCATGGACTTCCTGTGGAGGCCTTGTCTCGGCACTTCCCCATTGCCAGGTTGTTGTGCCTTCCCAGCCAGTGCCTTGTGATTTGTCTGCTCTGCTGCCATTTGAAGCTGCAAACACCCGTCTCTGACTCTCAGCCTGTTCCTGGACTACTCTTCTGCCTGATCCCAATCTGCAACCACCCATGTTTGACCCTCGGCCTGTTCTTTAACTACTCTTCTGGCTGATCCCAACCTGCAGCCACTTGTGACTGATCCATTGGCTTGTTTACTGAGCACGCTGCTGTTTCATCCTTGTCTGCTCATCCGCTACTGTACCCCGGCTTGCTCACACCCTGGTGGGACAAACCTAAGGACCGCGACCTGGTACTAGCTTGCAGCTAAATCCATCTCCACCATCAGGAGCTCTGGGGAAAACCAGCTATTACTTAGACTCCGCACCTCAGGGGAGACTGTATTATCTGTCAGAAGTGACTGCCTGTATACCTGTCCTGCCACTGCTATAGCTATTGGCCTCTGAGCCTGACGCCTGATCGTGACAGTCTCACAGGTCCTTGCAACAAGTCTGCCAGCAGCACACCACCAGCTGTAGAATATAGCAGGAAAATTTCTCTACCCCAGCTGCTGGAGCGGAAAAAAAAATACACTCCCTGCCACCCATATGTCCAGCGTCTCAATTCCTGCTTCACCAAACTCCTGTATTTTCATCTAGTTGGATTTCTTAGCATTGTTAGGCAAAGCAGTCAGCAGCAAGGTCCACATTACTGCTAACACATGGTTTAAACATGGTCAGGGACGATATATTTTGTTCACAGTAAACTGGGTAATACTGCTCGCAACTAGGAAGGATGCAGGATAGAGCTTAGTGCTGGAGCTTGTTTTGCCGCCACACCTCTATACAGCTGGTAGTGATGATTACAGATTTGTCATCTCCACCCCCAACTCCTCCTTAATGCCCGTATCTGCTGAATTGTTCTACGAGCCACCAGTACCAGTACCACCTAAGTGTTTAAGGGGCTATTTAATAAGTCAGAATAAAATATGCCATGCAGTGCTTCAGCTGGTTTGTCTAGGGAACAGGAACCACTAGGGATGCGCTTCGTATTCGAGTCGAACTCATGTTCGACTCGAACATCGTATGTTCGATCGTTCGTCGAAATACGAACAAAACAGGTCGTTCACGCCAAATTCGAGTTACGTTTCACAGACCATAATTCACTGCGGCATCGCTGGCTGATGATTGGCCAAGCATACACTATGACCCGCATGCTTGGCCAATCACAGCTTGCAAAAAAAGGAGAGCCATAATTGGCCAAAGCCAGGGTGACTTTGGCCAATTATGGCTCAGGGGGTTTAGTACACGCCCAACACTATAAAAGGCTGTCTGCAGGTCGACCTTGTGTAGTGTGTTGTGGTGGTTGAGAGGACAGAGAGGGTGTAATTTTTTGCAGGCAGGCTAGTCAGTTAATGTTACAGTGTGTAGAGGATATATATACATCCCAGGTGTTGTACATATATTTATACACTGTATAGTTTAGCTAGATCAGTTATTCCTAATTTACTGGCAGGCAGGTGATTGTGCTATCTGCAGTATGTGGTTTATTGCCTGTGTCCTCTGTAGTTTTGCACCTAAAGCTACTTGGTATGTACTGGCCGTGTGCTCTGTAGTTTGCACCTAAAGATTCAGGAGGAGCAGTGATTTTAATGATGCTTAAATGAAAAAAAAAAAAATATATGAAAAATTAATTTAAATATTGTACCTGCTGGGTGTCTATAGTATGCCTGTGAAAACGTCTTTGAGAACCCGGGTCTTGCCCGAGGGAACATGTATTAATGGAAATTTTTTTTAAAAACTGTTGTTTTTTCAGGAGTTTTTTTTTTCATTTAACCATCATTAAAATCACTGCTCCTGAAAAAAACGACCGTTTTTAAAACTTTTTTTCCATTGATTCATGTTCCCTGGGGCAAGACCCGGGTTCTCAAAGACAATTTACGACAATAACTTGCATATTAGGCCTTAAAATTAGCACTTTTGAATTCGAACGTTCGAGTCCCATAGACGTCAATGGGGTTCTAAATGTTCGCGCGAACGTTCGGTCCGTTCGAAAGTTCTGGTGCGAGCCGAACGGGGGGGGGGGGGGGTTCGGCTCATCCCTAGGAACCACACCGGAGCAGAGATTGTTTCAGCTCTGCAGGGGGCAAGCCTAAAGGTGGTTAACGCCAAGGCAGCTTGAGCCAGGAATGGTGGTGTGCGATAATGTCTAACCTTTTTCCAGCCTTTCATAGGGAAAGTTGACACATGTACCACGCCTGACATATGTCCTCAATTTGGTGGTGCAGCATTTCTTAAACCAGTACCCAGGGTTGCAAGATCTTATAAGGCAGGCCAGAAGAGTCTTTATCCATTTCAGGCCATTCCAGACATTTCTGTGTCATACACAGCCAGTGTTCTGTTGGTTAAAATGCAACAGGAATTCCACCTGCCTGTAAACTGTCTGTTTTGTGACATGCCCACCAGGGGAACTTGACTTTGGAAATGCTGCTGCGGCTGCACATGCAGCAGAGGGCCATCACGAGTACCTGTGTGAGTATGGCACAATGGCAGGCTTAACCTGGCTCACCTTTTTTTCCCCCACACTAATGGCTGCTGATAAAGGATGCATGCACTGTACTGTCACCATCTGAGGAGGTTATAAGGATGGTGAGCTGTGACAATTCATGCAACAGTGAGACTATACCTCTTGCGTTCCTGCTGGAGCATATGCTGCGTGACATTATGGACAGGGCACTCGAGGTAGAGAAGTGGGATGAAGAGGACGACTTCCTTTCCTCTCAAGGCCTGCTTTATGCAGACACCATTCTTACAATGCCACAGAACACACAAAAGGAGAGGGAGGAGGAGAAGGATTCATGGAAAGCATGGATTTAAGTGATTTAATAATGGTTGCTATTTATGCAGCGGTGCAGGGAGCATTTAAAGAGTCTAGTTGCTGGCTGGACAGAGAGGGCAGCACCAAGTTAGCGAACCAGGACAGGGAGGTCGGGTCAGATGTCTGTTGAGAATCTGCGAACAGTTTTTGGTAATAATCTACAAATATGTTCATCACATCATTCGGGTGTGAAACCAAAGCTCCTGCTGAGTTTCGTAAATTTGTAAGAGTGAGGTGGTTTCACAGTTTAGTTGAGCTTTGTTGCAAACATGGTAGAAGCAGAGTTACTGAATAGCCAGAATTTAGCTTTATGCCGCGTACACACGAACGGCTTTTCCGTCGGGATAAACTCAGATGGAATTCCGTTCAAGCTGTCTTGCATACACACTGTGACACCAAATTCCAACCGCCAAGAACGCGGTGACGTATAACACTACGACGGGCCGAGAAAAATTAAGTTCAATGCTTCCGAGCATGCGTCGACTTGATTCTGAGCATGCATGTTTTTTTCTCCGTCGGAGTTCCATACAGATGAACAGAAAGAGAACATGTTCCGACGGAAAAAGTCCGATGGGGCACACATACGGTCGGAATATCCAATGAAAAAATCTATTTGTTGGATTAGTTCTGGGAGGGGGATTGGTTGTAGCGGTTGTATAGGAAATAGGGGGGTAGTGTGTGCATACAGTGCAATGCGATGAACAGTCAGATTCGGTCTTATGTGCTGTATACTGTAGATGAACGATCTTCTGACAGGACAGAACACAGCACACCTCCTGCTGGCTTTGTAGTGGCTTCTCTCTGTAAGTTGGGGGAGGTGGATGGGTGGGTATCTTTGTTGGGAAAAGTAATGGGGACTTAGGAATAGGGAATATGTGTTAGGAGGGGGGTTTAGGGTGGGGAAGGGTTGAACCAGGAGAGTGGATGCTTGTGTTAGGGGGGATTTCAGTAGGGAGGAATAATTTGTGCTGGGAAGAGTAACTTAGAGGGGGATGTGCTAGGAGGAGGGATTTGTGGAAATTTGTCCTAGGAGAGGGATTAAAAAAAGAAGATCTGTGCTGGGAGTGGAGATTGGAGTGATTGTGTACCAGGAGGCGGTGGAGGAATTTGGGGCTAAAAGGAGGGATTGGGGGGGATTTGTGCTGGCAGGGGAGATTTGGCATTAGAAGATTTGTGCTAGGATAGAAAGTTTGATGTGTGCTAGACTGGTAAATTTTTGGGATGAGGGAGATTTGTACTAGGGGGGGGAAATTGAGGTGGGATTTATGTCCATGAATAATGATTTTCATGTATTTTTTTGTGAAAATATTGTATAAAATACACATGTGTGTGTGTGGGGGGGGGGGCATCAGGTAGGCTGTACGGGGCCCCATGATTGCATAAGGGCAACTATAATTGAGCATGGGCGTCTGCTCCATAGGGCAAGGGAGGGTGTTTGCCCCCCCCCCTGGAATCATAAAATAGTGTTGACAATGACAGGCCACCTCCCGCACATCGGTGGGCCAGGTCAAATGTCACTGTCATCATTCATGTCTGTCAGTGTCTGTGTTGCATTTACTCTGCTCCCGCGGCCCGCCCCTGTTTGCTGGCGCCAGCCAATATGATCATCGTGCTGCCGCTGCTTTACGGCCCCGCCCGGCGCCCATCCTGGTGGCGTGACGTCCCTCACAGTGGGAGGGGATTATCATTCATGGCTGGGAATGATGGGAGGAGCGTAGAGAGCTGCCTGCTAGAGGAGCCAACGCTGCCGAGGAGGAACCAACCAGCACATCTTTGTTACAATCAGACAGCACAGCACAGCAGCATCAGTTGTGTCAGTGTCACTGCAAGTAAGCACTAAACTAAATTGGGCTGATGGCATGCAGCATGCCATATGGAATGATGCGGTTTAAAAATATTTTTTTTAATATGGAGCATGGCAGCGGGGGGGGGGGGTTATATGTCCTGCACTGGTCGTGGTAACTCATGTATTAATGTCCTGCACAGTGCAGGACATTAATACATGAGTTACCATGACCAGTGCAGGACATTTACCCCCCTCCCCCCTGCCGCCATGCTGCATATTAAAAAAAAAATCACAGACAGTCATCACAGTTAATAATCCTCAGACTGCATTCCGATGGCATCATGTGCAGGGTGCTGTGTAATGTAAAGGGGTCCAGTGATGCAGAGGTGCTTTGTAATGTAAAGGGGTCCAGTGATGCAGAGGTGCTTTGTAATGTAAAGGGGTCCAGTGATGCAGAGGTGCTGTGTAATGTAAAGGGGTCCAGTGATGCAGGGTGCTGTGTAATGTAAAAGGGTCCAGTGATGCAGTTGTGGAGAGGGGTACACAGTAGTGACAAAGAGATATTGAAAGATGCAGGGGGCACAGTGGGGTGTTTTTATATTTTAACGTGGGGGGGTCGCTTTTAACCCCCGCTAGCAGTCGAAGAAGGGATAAAATGCAACTGTGTATCGCTGCTACCAAAACACCCCCCCCCTGAAAAAAATTCAGCGGACGCCCATGTAATTGAGGGGTCTGTTAGAAGGGAGTCGTTAAGTCTCCATGTATAAGTTGTGGACTTAAGGCCTATACTTGAGGTGGAGAAGGCTACCATATGGTGATCCAACCAGGGGCATACATGTATATCTGCATTAGTCAAGTTTGCTAGAACAGTTGGGGTACAAAAAATATAATCAATATGGGCATAGCTGTCGTGCGGGTTTGAGTAAAAGGTGTAGGACCTGGAGCCCATGTTGTGTCCTTGCCAGGAATCTATTAATTGTAGTGAGTTTAAGCTGCCAATGACTGATTTAGAGAAGGCCTTGGAGGAAGGAGTAACTCTGCTTCTATTCAAAACTGGGTGGGTTGTGAGGTTGAAGTCTCCCCCCTCTATTAAATGTGGGAAAAGATAGAGGTCCAATATTGCAAAAATTTGTTTAAAAAAAGTGGCTTGTGCATTATTGGGGGCATAGACAGACGCAATGGTTGTGACATGACCTTGGATCTTGCCTTGTAAAATGATATATCTACTGTTAGGGGTTTTATACACATGACTGACTTTGAACAGTACAGAGTTTATTGTGAAAATGGCTACTCCACGGTACTTAGCAATATAAGTTGTACAACAGAATTGTTCAAAAGTCTTATCAAAAAACTGTGGGTGGTTGGTGCCGGAGAAAATGGGTCTCCTGTAATAGGAGGATATCCGCTCCCAGGCTTGTAATGACGAAATGCTTTCTTACATTTCTGGGGAGGTTAAAACCTTGCACATTGTGTGATATTATTTTAAGGGCCATACAAAATTATCTGGCTGGTAGCTTGGGAATAGCCATTTAACATGTAAGAGAAATATTCTCATGGAATAGCCAAGTCCACAACTCTAAGACTGTAATAGTATTGTACATGCCTTATGGTAAAAAAGCTCTTGTCTGAAATACTTTTTTTGAGATAATACTGTCAGAAATGATCTTTCATAACAAAAAAAGTAGACAAACTATTAAATGCAGTTACGCTCAAATACCAACATTGAGCATGGGGATCAGAAGAGATGATTCTAGTCGACCAAAAACAAATTGGATGTCCGATATCCACCAAGGGACCCAGGGAGTTCTGGGATGAGGGACAGGGTGACCGTATAAAACATGCCACCCTGAGCTCCACCACGGGCTGGGTCTGAGAGTAAGTAGGGGGATGACTGTAGACTCGGGGAGACTCACAGCCCGAAGGCAAAAGGCTATCATTGGGAGTACTTTAGTGCCAAAGTGCCATGGGATGGGCGATCTTACCAGATTCAGATGATTTCAGAGGGAAGCAAAAGATGCAACAGGGGCTCTCATCCCAGGGGGGGTTTGATGCAGATATTCAAACTTATCTCTTATAGTATGCGATAAGGTAATCCTCTTGATGAGGCCCATTCCTTCAGAGAAATAGATAGATGGCAAAAATCTTGAAAGCATCTTGCATATCACTTACATTTTTGACAGCAAGGCCAATTCTTGCTTTCATCAAGAGTACCTCTATAGGATTAAGGTGTGAATAGGTCACTGACACCCAAAGACCACTTTTTCTGCACCTGTTACTTCTATCCAAAGTCTGTGGAAGAGACACCAGAATTTATCCAAAAATCTCAAATCTTGTTCCCCGTGCACAACATTGTTGCCTCATCATACAGACTGGTTCCACAAGCCGTTGCTTATAAAATAAAGAAAGCTTGCAGGGAAAATGTAATTTTTTGGGCTTTATAAATGCAATTATTGCTGCAGCTGTTTCAACATACAGTATAGATGTGCCACTCTACATGTCGACTAAGAGGATGCCCCGGGTACTATATTAAAAGGATTTTTTATTTTTATGCTTTCACTTTAAAGTGGAGTTTCACCCATTTTTTTTTCACCAAAAATCTAAAAATAAATAAAAGCGCCACGAGAGTTGCGCATGCACAGTAGCAGGCGCCAGGACCGAGCGATCGCCGTCGGGGGACCAACATCGCGGGTGACTAGGATAGGTAAGTGTCCTTATTAAAAGTCAGCAGCTACAGTGTTAGTAGCTGCTGACTTTAAAAAAAAAAAATCGTGGGTGGAATCCCACTTTAAGCATTAACAAATCACTGTTCATTTAAAAAATTTGATTTTTACAAACTTTTTTTCATTGATAAATGTCTAGGACAGTACCCAGACCTGCATAAACATTGTATGCCCAATTACTTGCATGTAGGCCTTGAAAATGGGCACTTTAGATTTTTCATGTTCAGGTCCCATAGACTTAAATGATGTTCGTTATTCGGTTCCGAACTTTTGCGATGTTCGAAAGTTCTGGTGCGATCCGAACAGGGGGTTATTTGTCCCATCCCTACTGATCAGTCGAGAAAAGGGCATTTTATTGTATCAGTACATATAAAAGTGATGTTATGCAATTATGCTACTAAAACTAAACTTGCATTAGTCTGAAATAAATAAACCAGATTTTCTGTGCAAACCTTACCAAATCTGTAAAAGCTTGGCTTGGTCAAAACAGGGCAAAGAATATGACCAGCCTTACTGTGTTCAGGGTGATGAGCTGTGTTGCTTTTACGCCAAACATAACGGTTTGCATTGTTGCCAAAAAGTTCGATTTTGGTTTCATCTGACCAGAGCACCTTCTTCCACATGTTTTGTGTGTTTCCCAGGTGGCTTGTGGCAAACTTTAAACGACACTTTTTATGGATATCTTTAAGAAATGGCTTTCTTCTTGCCACTCTTCCATAAAGGCCAGATTTGTGCAGTATACGACTGATTGTTGTTTTATGGACAGTCTCCCACCTTAGCTGTAGATCTCTGCAGTTCATTCAGAGTGATCATGGGCCTCTTGGCTGCATCTCTGTTCAGTCTTCTCCTTGTATGAGCTGAAAGTTTAGAGCAGTGGTCTCAAAGTACCGGCCCGCGGGCCATTTGCGGCCCGTGGACCAGTTATAAATGGCCCTCAGGCAGGGTGGAAGTGAGGGGAGCAAAAAAAAAAAATATTTTTTTTTTTTGAGCTGGTGCCATCTGGTGGTGAGCCGTTGGTATTACAAGTTATTACCACCAGATGTGAGCTGGCGCCATCTGGTGGTGGCCGTTGGTATTACAAGTTAAGCATTACAAGTTAAACAGCAATTCTAATATCATTTTACACTATTTTCACTGCCATCTTCTTCCCTCTAATTAGAACCCCCAAACATTATATATATTTTTTATCCTAACACCCTAGAGAATAAAATAGCGATCATTGCAATACTTTCTGTTACGCCGTATTTGCGCAGCGGTCTTACAAGCGCACTTTTTTGGGAAAAAATTACACTTTTTTTAATTAAAAAATAAGACAGTAAAGTTATCCCCATTTTTTTTAATATTATGAAAGATAATGTTACGCCGAGTAAATACATACCCAACATGTCACGCTTCAAAATTGTGTCCGCTTGTGGAATGCCGACAAACTTTTTTACCCTTTAAAATCTTCATAGGCGACGTTTAAAAAAATCTACAGGTTGCATGTTTTAAGTTACAGAGGAGCTAGAATTATTGCTCTCACTCTACCAATCGCGGCGATACCTCACATGTGTGGTTTGAACACCGTTTACATATGCGGGCGCTGCTCACGTATGTGTTCGCTTCTGCGCGCAAGCTCGTCGGGACGGGGTGCGTTTTCTGGCTCTTAACTTTTTTAGCTGGCTCCTAGATTCCAAGCAAATTTGTCAAACCCTGACTTACACCAGTGCTGGTGGTAATGATGCGCTCGCTGACACCAGTGCTGGGGGTTAATAATGTGTTCGCTGACACCAGTACTGTTGTTTTTGAAGTTTGAAAGTTTGCATGCAGCCCCCCATGGCATATGAAAACTTGTCTTGTGGCCCTCAGGTAATTTGAGTTTGAGACCCCTGGTTTAGAGGGATGGCCTGGTCTTCGTAGATTTGCAGTGGTCTGTTACTCCTTCCATTTCAATATTATCGCTTGCACAGTGCTCCTTGGGATGTTTAAAGCTTGGGAAATCTTTTTGTATCCAAATTCGGCTTTAAAATTCTCCACAACAGTATCTCGGACCTGCCTGGTGTGTTCCTTCCTGAACTTCTGGAGAGAGTTTGCTGCACTGAAATTAAAGGGGCTGAATAATTTTGCACGCCCAATTTTTCAGTTTTTTATTTGTTAAAAAAGTTTGAAATATCCAATAAATTTCGTTCCACTTCATGATTGTGTCCCACTTGTTGTTGATTCTTCCAAAAAAATTACAGTTTTATATCTTTATGTTTGAAGCCTGAAATGTGGCAAAAGGTCGCAAAGTTCAAGGTGGCCGAATACTTTCGCAAGGCACTGTATAAAAACAAGCTTCATAAAAAAACATGTCCGCATTCTTGCTTTGTGAGCCTCAGATTTACTTAGCTGAAACCCACCCCAGTTTTACATGCCAAATGCTGTGATGGGAATCGAAACAGTGGTTTAATTTTTGCATTTATCTCTGTCATGCATTTTCTAATGCTCTCACTGCTTGGTTTGGAAATGTCATCTCAAATGCTTGCCTGATGTTTATTCAGCCTGCAGCCATATTTCTTATATTTTAGAGAGACGGCTAAATGATTTATTGGCTCTATTTTTCACACATCATGTTTGATAGAATTGGTGTTCCGCTTCTGAACTAACAATGCAGATTAGTATTTGGCTGCTTCTTCTATCTCTAGCTAAGCATAACAACTAGTAGTGTGCATTATTATATTGTTTGGTAATTTCTTTGTCGACTAATAATGATTTCAAACTTCACTGATTAATTTTCACACTAAAATTAACACTTTACTATTCTTAAACAGTGTCAATAGAATGGAGTTTGTTAAATTGGCAAATATTCTATACCATTGGTCTTCTAATCTTTAACATGATGTCTTCTCTTATCTCCTCTAAAACCTGGTGGCTTTAGAAATGCAATAAATACCAACAGAAATTTGATTTGTCTATTGCCGGCTTTAAGGCCACATGGGCCAGAATGTTCATAGACATTTGTTGGTTCCAGCATGTCTCTCGATCAGTGCTCTCAGCCAATGGCAGAGTGCTAATCAGAGTGTTCTGGCGGGTGGGCAGTTCCCCTGTCAGAACACAAGAGGTCAGTGGGGGAGATTTCTGAACTAACCTTGCAGTGGTGTAGACTGGAGCTGACAATTTTTTTTCTGTGCAACCAGCTCTATTGCACGGAAAATACAGTACTGTGTACCGGGCTTTAAACTTTTCCCTAATGTCCCAAAATGTCTTCCCACCTAGCTGCTTTCCAATACAACAGTACATTATCATCTGCTCTGATTAAGAGTTTACCACTAAAATGAGTTATAATGTATTAATTCCTAACTTTGGCACACAGGTTGCTTGTGGTTGGGTGCAGTGGCAGTAACATACACACAGTTCAGATTCAATACAAAGAACTTATTGTAGCCAGAGTATAACAGTTCACAACAAGCCCAGTGGGAAGGCAGTCCAACTGGGAACACTTATGGATGAACTGCAGATTGCAGCAGAGCAGATCTCAGGTGAACTGACAGAGTCTGTCTTGAGGGGCAGAATGCAGTCTGGCCAATCTGTGCCCACGCAGGGCGGTATTCAGGAAGAGTGAAGATCCCTAGGCTTTTCCTACTCATCCAGAACCTCTTCCTGCCGCCATTACTTTCTCTGACTGATAGTGGACCAGTCCCTACACTATGAAGTGATAAAGGGCGCAGAGGACACATGTGAAATCAATTAAAATACATCATTCTCAAACAAACAACAATGTGAATATATAGTCCATATGTGAATAGGTTAAATTCTTCTGTGTTGGGGGCGGAGCTTGCCTTGGACCGAGATGGCCGCATGAGAACGGTGCTCCAGGCTTCATAGGGACATAACGGCACATAGCAGCCCACACAGCGGCGACTGAGACACCCCAGCTTGGCGTTCACCTACCGCCGACTCCCGCCAGCATGACTAAGAAGCAGAAAGGGCCCCAAAAGCCACAAAAACTGACTGAATACTGCACTCTGGAGCAGAGGCAAGATGGCATCAGCACGCCTGTGCCGTCCACGGCCAGCACTTCTCATCTCCCACAGAGAAAGGACAAACCTTCTAAACGATCCTCTACATCAAGCAACAGGCACTCTCCTATGTCCTCCTCTGTGTCTGGAAGCCCCGAAAAGGCCAGATTTAAGCTGGACGGAGCAGACTCTTCTCACGATGTGAGTGTGGGCCTGGACTCTGGGGATGACACCAGGGAGCTCCCTGACTCCATTGACCGCTTCCCTACTAACAACCAACCAGTACTAGACACCACGCTCAAAGACATGCTGGTCTCTCTGAGGAGTTCTCTCCACTTGTGTCCGCAAGTTTGGGAGTGAGTTGCAGTCTGTGTCAGCACGGGTAGACCATGTGGAAAATAGAATGGGGGAATTCTGCACCACAATCAATAGCCTAGTGGATGCACATGATGCCAGGGATGAGGAGATGGAGGCAGTCAAGGCTAAGATCGCAGACATAGAGGACCGTTCCATGAGGGACAACCTCAAGATACGAGGGGTCCCCGAATCTGTCCACCAATCTGATCTGCACAGAAAGGTTTCTTCACAGTAAGAGCTGTGAAAATGTGGAATAGACTCCCTGGAGAAGTGGTTCTGGCCAGCTCTGTAAAGTGCTTTGAGAAAAGCCTGGATACTTTCCTAAATGTACATAATATAACTGGGTACTAACATTTATAGGTAAAGTTGTCATGGGGGATCAGGAAGGAATTTTTTCCCCGGCTGTAGCAAATTGGATCATGCTTTGCTGTTTTTTTTGCCTTCCTCTGGATCAACTGTGGGTATAGAATTGGGTATATGTGATTGTACGATATTATAATTATTATTATTATTTTATTTCTTATGGTTGAACTTGATGTACTTGTGTCTTTTTTCAGCCTGACTAACTATGTAAGATACGAGGGGTCCCCGAATCTGTCCAGCAATCTGATCTGCACGAATATGTCGCCAAGATATTCACCTTAATCCTGCCTGATCTTACTGAAATGGATATCACAATAGACAGGATCCATAGGCTACCCAAGCCCTCCTACCTCCCAGACAAAATACCAAGGAGACATTATCTTGCGCCTGCATTTCTTTCATGTAAAGGAGAGCTTGATGTCCACGGTGCGCAACAGGGATCTCCTTCCCTCACAATACAAAGATCTACTGTTCTTCTCCGACTTGTCTCAGTTCACGCTGCAGAAGCGGCAAAGTCTTAACACCATTTCTAAGGCTCTACGCAACCACAAGTCTACAAGTGAGGGTTCTTCAGGGGAAGAAGTCATGTGATGTGACGAATACGCGTAAGGGAATAGGAGTTACAGAGCCGACACAGACCGACGGCGATGAGACGAGCTGTTTTGCTTCTGCCCCAATTTTAAATGTGAGTTTTTACTTTGCTGCTACTTGTACTCTAATAAATTTCATAAGATACTGCACCATGGGCCTTCCTCTCTTTTTTTCCATCTTGTACCCCCTGAGCACTGGCTGATACTACGGACAGGAGGTGGAAGATACAGAGAAGGTGGAAGTGAGAGTTGTTTTGTCTGTCAGTGATCCTCCAGTATACCAGTTCCGGATACGAACGCGGTGTTCGTGGAGATAGGTCCACTATCCACAGCCTCAATGTGAGTGCGTGTATATGCGATATATCATTTGCAAGGTTTCCCACAGGATTATGCCATTATCCATTTATTTTTGCTTCCATGTTTGTATGAATATTTGATGAGGAGCCCCCTTCATCTCAACCTCAATCCGTGTGACTGCACCCCCTAGGGAGACATTGTTTGATACTTTGAGCCATCCGTGCTATGGCTCTGAGGTGAGCATCTAGTACCACAAGAGGTGTGCGCACCGAAGTTTGCCTACTTTTACACTGGACTGTCTTCTGGGACGTCACTATTTTAAATAGACTTTTTTTTCACGCATTTTTGTTATACATTGTTTTTGTACACAGTTATTTTGGTTCACATCCGTGCACCCTCACTACTGTGTCTCTGGTTTATCCAGCCTGGTACATTCGTGCCACACCGGACTGTCTTCTGGGATGTCACTTTTTTAAATAGACCATTTTTCACGTATTTCTGTTATACATTGTTTCTGTACACAGTTATTTTAGTTTGTGTAAGCTACTGTTTGGTTCACATCCGTGCACCTTTACCACTGTGTTTCTGGTTCATCCAGCTTGGTACATTCGTGTCACTTTATGTTCACATTATATGTTGTTTATTCACCTTTTTTTCCCTGTAATAGTCACCTAGTATCTATTTATTTATTTATTTATGTATTTCACTTTAGGGTTACCTACTTGTTAGGTATTGAGATCCCCTTCTATTATTAGTTCACAGCGCTTCACCATCATTTTCCACATTCTTGTATGTGATATTAACTCTACCACTTATACAGTGGTTAATGTCTATGGGCCAAATCCACAAAAGAGATACGCAGGCGGAACTGCTGTTCCGCCTGCGTATCTCTGTGCCTAACTTTGGGAGCGATCCTCAAAAGGATTTTTCCCAAGTTAGGCAGAAGATCCGACATCCGTAATTTAGTTACGCTGTTGAATCTTCGGATGCAGTACCGCATCCGCCGCTGGGGGCATTTCGAGTCGAAATCCCTCCTTGCGTATGCAAATTAGTACTTACGGAGATCCACAAAGCTTTAGGCATTGTGTGATTTGCGTAAGTTACGAATTTGCTTGCGCAAAACTAAGGTTGGTTTTATATGGACTAACTTTAGTAGACCATGCAAAACCATACCTTTTTTTCGATCGCCGCGTTTTTTTTAAAAATTTGATATTTTTTTCCCGTCGCGTAACTTTTTTTTTTCCCGTCGCAACTTTACGAACCCGTCGTTATCCACAAAGCCCGACGTAAACTACGTATGCGCGATGCACGTCGGGAAAAATGACGTCACGCGCATGCGCAGTCCGTCCGGCGCGGGAGCGCGCCCTAATTTAAATGGGAATCGCCCATTTTAATTAGGGATCGCTTAAGATGCAAGGAGATCAGCTACACTGGCGCAATTTTAGAGGTAAGTGCTCTGTGGATCGCTACCTAAAATACTAAAATTGCGCCAGTGTAACTTTTCTGCCTAAAACTAAGATCCGCAATTTCTTTGTGGATTTGGCCCTATGCACCTAACGAGCACCAAGTGCGCTTCTTGAAGCAAGTCCTTAAAAGTGTCAGACAGGTGCAAAAAGGCTTCCTTCTATTATGCAGAGACTTTAATCTCCCTCCTGAGCCCCTGATGGACTCCACGTTCTGTTCACATCGACACCATCATTCTCTGCAATCAGCGCTGCACTCACAGGATCTCTACGATGGGACTATTCTTTTTTTCTCAACGAGTCATGGAGTTTACACAAGACTAGATCTTTTTCTTACAGATAAATGGTTATTGCCTAAAATTATTGATTCTAAAATTAATGATATCACATGGTCAGATCACGCCTCTGTGACGCTCTTGGTTGCTGATTCACCAAGCGTGAATACTACATTCGTTTGGCGATCCAACCCGAGGTTGTTCCAAGCTGATCACTCCAAAAGTGCTCTGCAGAAAGAACTAACTAATTTTTTTTCTTGCAATGTCGGTTCTGCATCTGATCCTATCATTTTGTGGAATGCCCATAAAGCATTCATAAGAGGGGTTTTAATTAAAATGGGTGCGAGGGCTAAGAGAAAGAGGGGGCAGCATATACAAGATCTCATCTCTGATATACATACTCTAGAAGCCCAAAATAAACAGAATGCTTCTCCACTGGTCTCTGCCCGATTAAAGCAGCTCGGGTATGAGCTCCGATTGGTTTTACTCGACGACTATGAAAAATACTCCAAACGCCTTAAAATGAGTGGCAACAAGCCCGGGAAGCTCTTAGCCAACCGTCTTAGGGGGCTGAGACATAAAACAAAACTCCCCTATGTTCTACATGCCTTCACCCATGATAAGTTATTTCACCCACAAGCAATAGCTGACGCATTCAGCTGCTACTATAGCGCTCTATAATTTAAAGGAAGATCCTTCCGCGGTCCAACCGACAGGACCCGTGATCTCAGACTTTCTTGACAAAATTAATCTCCCCGAGTGTCGTCTGACCAATTGGAGGATTTAAATTCTGTCTTTTCAGAAGCTGAAATTTCTAAAGCCATAGATTCCCTCCCTAATAACAAAGCTCCTGGGCCTGATGGCTTCACAGGGGAATATTATAAGGCGTTCAAATTAGATCTAGTCCCCTACTTAGCAAGTATTTTTAATCAAGCTGCCTCCTGTTCCTCTTTTCCATCAGAGATGCTTAAAGCAATGATAGTGGCGCTGCTGAAGCCGGGGAAGGATCCTGACATGCCGCAAAACTTCAGGCCCATTTCATTGCTAAACAATGATTTGAAGCTCTATTCCAGGCTCCTTGCCAATAGATTAGTGGACCTTTTGCCATCATTGATACACCTGGACCAGTCCAAGTTCACAAAAGGTCGACAGACAGCCGATGCAACTAGGCGCCTAATTAATATTGTGCACTTGGCCAATAAAACAAAAACGCCTTCTCTGCTCCTTGCTTTGGATGCAGAGAAGGCGTTTGATAGAATCCATTGGGAGTACCTGGCCAGAGTGCTTTCCAAATTTGGGTTTGAAGGCAGAATATACTCGGCTATTATGGCACTTTACACAACTCCTTCGGCCCAGGTGTATATATCAGGGATGCTTTCCAAGTCAGTCAATATATCCAATGGGACCCCATCAGGGGTGCCCACTCTCTCCTCTTATATTTAATATCCTTATGGAGCCCTTGGCAACTTATATATGTTTTCACCCCCAGATAAGTGGTTTCACGGTCAGAGGCTCACAACATACCATAAGCCTTTTTGCGGATGACATCATATTGATGCTTACTAATGTTGAATCCTCTCTGGCTTCGGTCCACCAAGCGTTGCAATCAGTGCAAGCGTTTACATCAGTGTCATATTATAAGGTCAATGAAACCAAACCGCATATTTTGGGACTAGGAGTTCCTGCTCAAACTAAACATGCCCTTAGTACAAGGTTTCCCTTCACATGGAAAGGAAAAGGTATCTCTTACTTAGGTATTACCCTCACCTCCACAACTTCTGAGTTGGTGAGAGAAAACTACACCCCATTTTTGCAATTACTCCATACTAAACTGGGTACTCTGGCAAAATTCGAACTATCCTGGTCAGGGCGCTTAGCCGCTTTAAAGATGCAGGTCCTTCCGCAACCATTATATATCTTTAGAACCCTGCCCATTCCGGTCCCAGCCTATTTTTTCTACTCAGCACAATCCATTCTCAACAAATTCCTCGGGGGGGGGGGAGCACCATGTGCATTCAGCAGAATTCTAAAGCATAGGAGAGCGGGAGGAATAGGCCACACTCATATTAAGGACTACTATACAGCCTCGATTTTGGCACAGTTGAAAGGCTGGTTCTCTCTCTCTACGCCATCCCTGTGGGCTGCTCTTGAACAACATATCCCAGGCCGGAATCTCTATAACCATCTAATTTCAAGTACCCTCCTTCCACGCCCACCCTCGGATGTTGAACCGACCATAAGAGCATCTAATGATGCCTTGCAAACACTAACATCGCATGTACCTCCAAAGTGCAAGCTTACCCCACTGAAATACCCGCTGACAGCTCTGTCTCTTTTCATACCTGACATCTCTCTGACGGGTTGTGGCCCGGGTGGGGAGTTAGAATTGAGGGACTTATTTGTGGGACCCGCGTTCAAAACTTTCAGGGCTCTTCAGTTTGAATATTCTTTTTTTTTCAAATACTTTATTTCTACCACCAAGGGCGAGTCCAGATTCTCATAACAATCATATATAAACAGTTACATAACAGATATATCAAAATACTAAATCAAAGAATAATAATCATATCCTTCATAGCACCCTCCCTGCACCCCTAGGGAGGATATCATGTCGATTTTGCAGCAAGCAGGTGGACCACCTCCGCTCGCTGTATCTGGGATCGCCCTACCCATTTTCCATTTTCTCAGTATAAACATATACCCAAAGAAGGAAAAAAAATAAAAAACTAATTCTTAAAAAAGAGGAGGGGGAAAGGGGGGATAGGGGAAAAAGGGGAGGAGAGGAATAAGGGTAGGGCATACCCTGAGTAGGCGATGGGTAACTAGTTATTAACTACCGTATTTATCGGGGTATTGCGCGCACCTGCGTATAGCACGCACCCTCAACATAGAAGGGACATTTTAGAAAAAAAAAATACTTACAGTTCGGTCCGTTGTCCGTCTGCGGCCTCGGTGGTGTCCTCCCGCGCTGTCTCTCAGTCGAATCCCTGCCTCCCGCGCTGAGTTTGAACTGCGCCGCCGACATATACCGAGAGCAGTACACTCGGCTTCTCACGCATAAAGGCTAGGAGGCGTCACAGAGCGTGACCGCGAGCGAAGCCGAGCCTGGCCGAATGTACCCGATTGTACTGCTCGGTATATGTCGGCGGCGCAGTTCAAACTCAGCGCGGGAAGCGGGTATCGGCGTATATCGCGCACCCACAATTTTGCCCTGATTCTAAGGGCAAAAAAGTGCGCGGTATACACCGATAAATACGGTATTTTAAATTGTACTACCTATATATCTGACCTTCATGAATTAAGTAGGATCAAACCTTCTTCAGAAGCAATAAACCTATTCCACTGTCTCAATACCTCCGCATACTTTTCTTGTTGGTTTTGTGCTGAAAGTGTAAGATCTTCCATCTTATTTATCTCTTCCACTTTATGAAGCCAACCTCCAATCGTAGGAGGTAGCGTATTTTTCCAACTAAGTAGAATACATGCTTTGGCCGCGTTTACTAAGTGTCGTAAGATAGATTTCTTATATTTTTTAACAGGTATATTCATAACATGTAGCAAAAAAAAAGGCTGGGTCCTCCAGTATCTTGTAGTCTGTACGTTTTTGACTAATGTTCCGTACCTCCTTCCAGTAAGATGTTATTTTTGGGCTCGACCAAAAAATATGTAACATTGTACCACTCTCCTCCATACATCTCCAGCACCGGTCTCATATTTCCGGATAAAATCTATGTAGTCTCTGTGGGGTATTGTACGATCTTGTTAGTATTTTATAATTCATCTCCTGAATCTTGGTGTAAATAGATGATTTCAGGGAGAGATCGATCATATTTTGTCTTTGGCTAGTTGTAAACTTACAGTTCATCTCTCTCCCATTTCTCTATCCAAGATAAATTTAGTTGTTCCGGAGGGGAAATCAATAAAGTATACATTTGAGAGTGTTTGTGTCAAAGTCCCCTCCTTCGTGCAGTATTCTTCAAATATGGTTAATTGTTGTCTAAACCTCTCTGGTGACTTAAGTGTATAAAGGAAGTGGTGGAGCTGCAGAGCATTCCAAAAAGGTAAACAGAAGGGGCCCACCGGTTCCATTAGGGCAGTTATGGATGGCCAACCGTCTGATGCTAGGAATTGCGATGCTCGAAAGCGAATGGTTTGTCGAAGATTGGAAAAGTGGTGATCTCTCAAACCTGAAGGGAATCCCGGGTTCCCGAGGATAGGCATCAGTGGCGAGTCCATTGTAGAGAGGGAGGTTTTAATGATCACTTGTGAGCAAATTCGTATTGTAGGGCCTATCAGAGGGTGCCTCTTTAGGTCGGGCGATAGCTTGTCATAACACCATGGTGCTCCTTTCAATAGAACATCAGTTTTCTCTTGTTCAATGCGAACAGAGAGTTTGTTTATTGAATGTCGGCTCCAGTCTATGAGTCTCCCCATATGTACCGCCTGGTAATATTTAAGTACATCTGGAAATGCAATCCCTCCACTCTAGGTAATTGGAGTCTGGGAGTGCGTGGTCTATTATGTGCCCATATAAATTTAATAAACAGGGAATGAACCTGTTTAAAATATTGAGATGGTATCTTGATCGGCAGAGTTTGAAATAAATATAGATACTTGGGTAGGATACTCATCTTTAAGAGATTGCATCTAGCAAACCACGAGTGCAGTCCCCGATTCCATGTCTCTAACGAAATACGTGTTCTAATCAATAGGGGGGAAGTTAAGTTTGAAGGTTCGTGATAGATTAGAGGGGATATATGTTCCCAAATATTTCAAGGCTGTATCTGTCCACTTGAGCCTGAAATTTGTCTGTACGGTCTGTAGCTTCTCGATAGGTACGCCTACCCCCATTGCCTCTGATTTATTCAAATTAATCCGTAGTTTAGATAGTTGACCAATAAGTCTCAAATTTGCGGATAAGATTTCGGCAGCGAAACCACAGGGTTGGTGAGGGAGAAGAGCATATCATCCGCAAAAGCTGAGATTTTATGTTGCTCCGTCCCACCCCAACTCCGGTAATGTCTGGGTTCAGACGTATCCTACAGAAAAAAGGCTCAAGGGAAAGAACATAAAGTAAAGGGGATAGTGGGTACCCCTGCCTCATTCTGTTTGAGATGGAAAAAGGGTCTAATAGAACTCCATTAAATTTAACCTGGGCCGTCGGGTGTGAGTAGATCTTGGATATCCATTGCATCATATGTTCCCCCAGACCTATATGGCACAGGACCGCCATTAAAAATTTCCAATTAGACATGTGCAATTTGTTTAGTTTCTAATTTGTTTTTTAACGAAAATTCTGAAATTCGTTAATTCCGAATTTTCGTATTAACAAATTATTTTATTTCCGAATTTTCGTATTTCCGAATTTTTCAATTTCCGAATTTTTGGACTTCCGAAATTTCGAATTTCCGAATTTTGAATTTCAGAATTTTTAAATTTCCGAATTTTCGTATTTCCGAATTTCGGAAATTCGGATTTCGTAAATACAAAATTTTAATTTTTTTATATTCAAATTTTTTAATTTTAGAAATTCCGAATTAAATTTTTTATTTTCGAATTTCGAATTTTTAAATTTTAGAAATTTGAATTTTCAAATTTCGAATATTCGAATTTTTAATTTTTCACATTTTCATTTTCGAATTTTTAATTTTTCAAATTTTCATTTTCGAATTTATTTTTTTTCGAATTTTCGTTTTTTTTTTTCAAATTTTTCATTTTAGAATTTTTAATTTTCCAAATTTCGAATTTTTTATCGAAATTTCGAAAATAAAAAATTTGGACATTCTAAATTTTTTTTTTCGATAATAAATATTTTCAATGAAAATTCGAAAATGACCAATTCGAAAATTAAAAAAACCTGAATTTTTGAAATTTGGAATTTAAGAAATTCGAAAATTAAATTCGAAATTTCGAAATTGTAACATTCAAAAATCTAAAGTTCGAAAATCTAAAATTCCTATTTTAGATTTTCGAACTTTAGATTTTTGAATGTTACAATTTCGAAATTTCGAATTTAATTTTCGAATTTCTTAAATTCCGAATTTCAAAAATTCAGGTTTTTATAATTTTCGAATTTGTCATCTTCGAATTTTCATTTTTTTTAATTCGAAAATTCGAAAAATTTCCCATTTTTGATTTCAGAACTCCGAATTTTTGAATTTCCCGAATTTACGAATTTCTAAAAAAAGCAAAAAAATGAATAAAACGGAAAAAAAAAAAAAATTTCGATTTTCCCGAATTTCCGAAAAAATAAAAAAACGAATGAAACAAAAACGAAAAAAATATATTTTTAGAATTTCCGAAAAATTAAAAAAAACGAAAATAACAAACGAAAAAATGTTTTTTTGGCAGTGCATATGTCTATTTCCAATTAACTCGATCAAATGCCTTTTCCGCATCTATACTTATCATAACACACTGAGTATGCGTCTCCTGTGCACCATGAATAAGATTTAATACTTTAGTCGTATTATCATGAGCTTCTCTGGTTGGAATGAATCCCACCTGGTCCAGGTGTATCTTGGACTGTAAATGTTGTGTAATTCGGGTGGCAATTATCTTCGTAAATAATTTAAGGTCACAGTTCAAGAGTGATATATATGTCTATAGCTACTGCAGCAGGTGGGATCCTTTCCTTCCTTGAGAATTACAGTGACGTGTGCTTTTAAAGTATCTCTGGGGAAAGATGTTTCCAGACTTACTTTATTAAATAAAGGGCCATTAAATAAACCATGTAAGGGCCTAAGGTTGAAAGAAATTTCTTATAATACTGTATCGGAAACCCGTCTGGGCCTGGGGCTTTACCTAATTTAGAGGTCTTAATTGCTTTCTGGAGTTCGTCCAAAGTTATTGGCGCCTCTAAATTTTCTCTAACCTCTGGAGACAATTGGGGGAGTTGGGAAGAAGAAATATAGTTTTCTATTTGTATCTGGGTAGAAGATTGTTCTGGGAGTTTGGGTACTCCCACTTTTTGACCTTGAGGTGTAATGATTTGGGGAATGTACGAAGCTATTTTTTGTTCTTTGACTGAGCGTGCTAACATTCTCCCACATTTATCTCCTGACTCATATACTGCTTTACGGCATTGTTGTAGGGCAGCTTTAGCTTGGTATCTTAACCACTTAAGGACCGCCTCCTGCACATATACGTCGGCAGAATGGCACGGCTGGGCACATGTACATACAGGTACGTCCTGTACTAGTACCCAGCCCGCTCCGTGACCGGGACCAGCAGACCCGATCGCCGCTGGAGACCCGCGATCGGTCCCGGAGCTGAAGAACGAGGAGAGCTGTGTGTAAACACGGCTTCCTCGTTCTTCACTGTGGCGGCTGCATCGATCGTGTCATCCCTTTTATAGGGGGACACAATCGATAACGTCACACCTACAGCCACACCCCCCTACAGTTGTAAACACACTTCAGGGAACACATAACCCCATCAGCGCCCCCTTGTGGTTAACTCCCAAACTGCAACTGTCATTTTCACAATAAACAATGCAATTTAAATGCATTTTTTGCTGTGAAAATGACAATGGTCCCAAAAATGTGTCAAAATTGTCCGAAGTGTCCGCCATAATGTCGTAGTCACGAAAAAAAAATCGCTGATCGCCGCCATTAGTAGTAAAAAAATTATTTTTTTAGAAAAATGCAATAAAACTATCCCCTATTTTGTAAACGCTATACATTTTGCGCAAACCAACCGATAAACGCTTATTGCGTTTTTTTTTAACCAAAAATAGGTAGAAGAATACGTATTGGCCTAAACTGAGTAAAAAAAAAATGTTTTATAAATTTTTGGGGGATATTTATTATAGAAAAAAGTAAAAAATTTTGAATTTTTTTCAAAATTGTCTCTATTTTTGTTTATAGCACAAAAAATAAAAACCGCAGAGTAGATTAAATACCACCAAAAGAAAGCTCTATTTGTGGGGAAAAAAGGACACCAATTTTGTTTGGGAGCCACGTCGCACGACCGCGCAATTGTCAGTTAAAGCGACGCAGTGCCTAATCGCAAAAAGGGGCAAGGTCCTTTAGCTGCATTTTGGTCCAGTCTTAAGTGGTTAATAAATCTGTGACCTGTTTACAGAGAGAGAGAAGTTTTTGTTCAAGCATAGGGTTCGTTGCATGTTTATGTTAGACTTCTGCTTTATGAATATCATGGAGAAGAGCTGCAAGTTTTTCCGTCCGCTGGCATTTTAGCCATGCTCCGTGTTTAATAAGAACGCCTCTTATAACTGTCTTATGAGCTTCCCATAATATCCCTATATCGCCGTTGGCTTGTTTATTGATTTGAAAGTACTGATCTATCTCTTGTTGTACTTCCTCCGCTATCTCGGGGGTCTGCAGAACTTCTGGAGAGAGTTTGCTGCACTGAAAGTAAAGGGGCTGAATAATTTTGCACGCCCAATTTTTCAGTTTTTTATTTGTTAAAAAAGTTTGAAATATCCAATAAATTTCGTTCCACTTCATGATTGTGTCCCACTTGTTGTTGATTCTTCAAAAAAAATTACAGTTTTATATCTTTATGTTAAAAGCCTGAAATGTGGCAAAAGGTCGCAATGTTCAAGGGGGCAGAATACTTTCGCAAGGCACTGTATATAGGGAGCATCTGAAACTTGTACATGATCTTCGGGAGTATTATCATTTTTAGAGCATTTATCCGACCCAGCCATGATAGAGGACATACTGCTATTCTCTTTTGCTCGGTTTTAATTTCCTCTAATAGTGGGATGTAGTTTGCTTGGTATATTTATTTAGGCGAGGCAGTTAGTTTAATCCCCAGATATTTTTTTTCCGTCCTTCTCCAAGGGAATGGGAATTCCTGTTGTAAACATTGTTCCTCATTTATTTTTATGTTAATATTTAATATCTCTGATTTACTCGGATTTAGTTTGATAATTCTTCATATTCTTTTAATGCTCTCATCAAATTAGGCATTGTAATTCGGGGGTTAGATATGAAAAATAACACATAATCTGCAAACGCAGCTAATTTGTGTTCCTCTTCTCCAATTCCAAAGCCCTCGATGTCCACATCTCCCCGCACTGTCGCCAAAAATGTCTAGTGCAAGCACAAAAAGTAGCGGAGATAGGGGGCACCCCTGTCCTGTCCCATTTTTCATACTGAATGGGGGTGATGGTGTTCCGTTGACTTTTATCCTAGCAGTAGGCCCTTTATATAGTGTTTGTATCCACTGCATCATTATAGAGCCTATCCCCAGTCTACCCTGTCGAACGCCTTTTCGGCATCAATCGACAGGAGTAGACCAGGGACCTGACCCTCCCTGATCTTCTGGAGGAGTAGGAGTGTTCTCACTCCATTGTCCCGCCCTTCTCTACTTGGGACGAACCCCACCTGGTCCGGGTGGACCAGTTCTGTCATTAATTATTTTATTCGTGTTGCTAGAATTTTTGTGAATAATTTTGTATCCGCATTTAGCAATGGTATTGGTCTATAGTTAGAACACTTGGTATTGTCCTTGCCTTCTTTTGCTATAATTGCCAGTATGCCTTTAAATGCCAGTAAAGCTTCCCTACTCATCTCATATTTATTACCTAATCTGTTCATATAATTACATAATTTCGGGGTCAGAATGTCTTTAAACCTTTTTAAAGCGGGGGTTCACCCTTAGAGGGCACTTTTTAGCCTTAGATTCCTGCTCGTTTTGTCTAGGGGAATCGGCTATTTGTTTTAAAATATGAGCAGTACTTACCCGTTTACGAGATGCATCCTCTCCGTCGCTTCCGGGTATGGGCTGCGGTTATGGGCGTTCCTTCTTGATTGACAGTCTTCCGAGAGGCTTCCGACGGTCGCATCCATCGCGTCACGATTTTCCGAAAGAAGCCGAACGTCGGTGCGCAGGCGCAGTATAGAGCCACACCGACGTTCGGCTTCTTTCGGCTACGAGTGACGCGATGGATGCGACCGTCGGAAGCCTCTCGGAAGACTGTCAATCAAGAAGGAATGCCCGCTCCCGAAGACCCATACCCGGAAGCGACGGAAGAAGATGCATCTCGAAAACGGGTAAGTACGGATCATATTTTAAAACAAATAGCCAATTCCCCTAGACAAAACGAGCAGGAAGCTAAGGGGAAAAAAAAAAAAAAAAAGGAATTGGTTGAACTCCCGCTTTAAATACAGTGTCGTAAATCCGTTTGGCCCTGGACTTTTACCCGGTGCTGACTCTTTTTTTTTTAATCCACTTTATTTTTTTTTTCTTATTTCATACATAGATATGCCTATTCGGCATCCATTGCAGTTCAATTAACATGCATTACACAGCATTTTTACATTCCTATAATATTCCCATGTACATCTCTTTATTTATTGTATCCCACCCTCCCCTCCGTCCTCTGCACTCTACATAGAAAATCTATCCATCACCAATTTTGGTGGTGCGACACTCGTATATCTCAACCAGGAATGCCAAATTTCCTCAAATTTACCCTCTGCTTTCCTTCTTTTATAGGCCAGATGTTCTCTACCCAACAGGGAGTTGACATACGCAATCCATTGCTTCCCTGTGGGGACCCCCGAGGCCATCCAATAACGTGCAATGAGTTTTCTTGCCAAATACAGCAATCTAGTTACCATATAGTACTTTCCTTTTGTATACTCTCCAGGGTCAATGGCCCCTAACAAGTATACATGTGGATCCAATGGAATTGGTACCTGTGTTACTCTAGTAATACACTGGGATACTTCCTTCCAATACCTATGAAGCTATTGGGCATCTCCAAATCAAATGTATAAAGTCCCCTTGCTGAGCCCTACACTTTGGGTACATAGGGGTGTCCCTTCTTCCCCATCTATGTAATTGCGGCGCTGTTCTGTACGCCCTGTGTAGGATAAAGAGTTGCGACAATTTGTGCGACGCAGAAACGGACACCACCGGGACAGATTCAAGCCCCCTCTCCCACTGGTCTCCGTCTATCTCCCCGATGTCTTCCACCCACTTCCTACGGCTTCTAAGGGAGGCATGGTTCTGAATTGTTGCTAGCAATCCCTCATATATTTTTGTTATCAGTCCTCTCCGAGCTTCTGCTTGCAGAACCGTTTTCATCAAAGGCGACGGTGATATTACCACCATCGATCGAATTTGTTGTTGTTTCTGTAGGGCATGCCGGAGCTGGAGATACTGATAGAAGCCCCGCGGGGCTAATTGGTATTCCCTGCACAGCTGCTCGTAAGTTTTCAGCACCTCACCCTCGTACAGCTGTGAAAAGAACCAGATTCCCCTTTTTTCCAGGAGGTAAAGCTCGCTAAATCCTGTAGCTCTGTGGATCAGGCCCCAAGTTTCTATTCGGATCCTCTCTTTCTTCCCATCCCAATCCCACCAGCTGTTGTATCTGAGAGGCTAAAAAATAAGTTTTAGGATCAGGTACCGCCAATCCCCCCCTATCCTTTCCAAGGGCTCAACTGCCAGGGCGAACAGCAATGGGGATAACGGGCATCCCTGCCGGGTGCCTCTATGTAGCTCAAATCGGAGGGAGAGGTTATTGTTGACACGGAGTCTAGGTTTAGAGTAAAGCACCTTTACCCATGTTATAAACCTGCCTCCCAATCCAAACCTAGTTAGTATTTCCAGGAGGTAGGGCCACTCCACACTATCGAACGCTTTGGTAGCATCCAGTGACAGAATAGCCCTACCCCCTGGATTATCCACAGGCACCTGCAAGTTCATATATAGTCTTCTTATATTATCGGCCGTTGAACGGTTAGGTATAAAGCCAGACTGATCTCGATGCACCAACCTGTCTATAACCTGCGATAATCTTTTGGCCAAAATTTTTGCTAAAAGTTTGACATCTGTATTTAGTAAAGAAATTGGGCGGTATGAGTCTCGGGACAACTTATCTTTACCTGGTTTAGGAAGTAGTATTATTATAGCCTCCTGCATACTATCAGGTATGGTTCCTGTATCCACTGCCTCAGATAGTGCTTCCAGCAGGGGCTGCAATATAACCTCTCCATATTGAGTATACCTCCACTGGTAGTCCATCTGGACCTGGGGATTTATGTTGCGCGGCCCCTTCTACAGCTTCCTTCAGTTCTGCCAGTGTGATAGGGAGATTTAACAGAATACAAAAAAGTACAGCGCACAGTGGTTAAATAAATAAAACTTTATAGTCTTTTAAAATGTGAAATGCGGACAACAGAACATGAATTAATGAATTATTAACAATAGCAACAATGTTTATAATGAATATAAAACAGGTCTGATAATAGTCCACAATGCATCTACAGAAGCAAACAGATGGTAAAGTGATGGTAAGGTGGAAACTAAGGCACTGAGGGGAGATAGCAAAAATGCTTCCATACAGGTAGTGTGGAGAGATGTAAAAGTACCTTCACAGCCAATCACAAGACTCCATGCTGGCAGACGATTCAAATGGTGGCAGAAAAACTATTAGTGCCAGGGGCAGTCGATGGAAGGAGGCTCTGGAGCAGGGAGCAGTGTGGCCAAGCCACCCGGATGTAAGAACGAGCGCCGCAACAGCGAGAAGCTCGTCACCGCTGCGATGGAGGGCAGCGGGGGGAACCTGGGTCAGACGCACCCAACACGGATGGAAGGAGCCAAAGACGCCGCCGCGTCAGTCAAAGCATGGAGGGGCGGGATCGTCAGTAGGTTGCAGAGTAGAAGGAGGCGGTGTCCGGACACACTCCTTCTCTGGTCACGTGGTGTCTCACGTGTTTCGCGTCACAGACGCTTTGTCAAAGTCACGGTACGGCTTCAGGACAGGACTATTAAAGGCATACTAGCCACATCATTGGACAATAATGGAAGGAGGGAGTGATTTAGTTATAGCTGCACGATAGGTTTTATATTCTTTGCCTTATACATCATCATGTATGGCACCGTGACATGGTGTAGCGCCATCTAGTGGGATTTTTTTGTATAAAATTGATAGGGAGATTTAGCATCTCCCTGTCCTCTTCAGCCAGTTGGGAGATGGGGCAGCCTTGGAGAAACGAGACCATCTCCGAATCTACAGTCTTGGTTCTGGAGGAATATAACTCCCTATAAAACTCATAGAAATCATTTAGGATGTCAGAGCTACTAGTGTGCGTCTCCCCGGACTCCACCCTTATAGCCAAAATATTAGAGGAATCCCTTTGCTCCCTGGCTACCAATGCTAGAATGTGTCCCGTATTTTCCCCTTCCTCGAAGTGGCTCTGTTGCTGAAAGTATCTCCTCTTCTCCGCTGCCGTCAACAGTACCGAGTTGTACAAGGATTGCGCCTCAACTCAGGAATCCTGATTACTCTGAGAGGGGTCTGTTACCAGCACTTGTTCTCTGGTTTTCATTTCATCCCGGACTTTATCCTCCCATTCCCTAGAACGGGCCTTAATGCCCGATATTTCCCTAATTAGGCACCCCCTCAAAAATGCTTTTAATGTATCCCATACCACCCCTGCACTAGCAGTACCCCTAATAAGTTGCCAAAACTCCTGTAGCAGGCCTAGCGTCCCGTCCGGAGATGGGAGTAAGGTCAGCCAGAATGGGTTCACTTTCCACAATGGGCGGCCCGTTGCAAACGTTGCATCCAGGCTAACCCAGAATAGAGAGTGATCCGACAATAATCTTGGCTCATAGGCCGAGTCCCTTACCCTTTGCATTAATGCTTCGTTTCCCAGGCCCAGGTCTATTCGAGAGAGTCCGCCATGCGTGGCCGAGTGACACAAGTAACATCTCTCGTCACCATGTCTCTCCCTCCACACATCGCGGAGTCCCACTTCTGAAAGCAACAAAGCAAACGTAGTTTTGCCAACCATCTGTCCTGTCGCCTTAGGTATCAAAGACATTCTATCTAATCCCTGATCCAGGATATTATTAAAATCCCCCAATGCTAGCACAGGGGTATCTGGGTATAGAGCCATGAATTGTGCCAGCCTTCTCAGGGGTACCACAGAAAACGGGGGGGGGGGATATAGATTGCAGCAATGATACATATTAACTTATTGAGTTTGCATAACAGGAAAACGTATCTGCCCTCTTTGTCCACCTGTTGTTGAATACATTCGAACCAAACATTCGCAGATACCATTATACTAACCCCCCTAGAGTGGGACGAGTATGTGGAATGGTACTGCCTCGAATATTTACGTGAACTCAGCAGGTGGATAGACTCAGGCCGCAGATGCGTTTCCTGTAAGCATATTATCTGAGGCTGCAGCCTATCAAAGTATCTAAACATTGCATTCCTTTTATCTCTGTCCCCTAAACCCCCTGATATTCCATGTCATAAGTAGTACTCCCTTCTTTGTTACCTTATTCATTGAGACTTATCAAAACAAAATATGCTTAAAACTACTAAAATAACAAAGAAAACAAAGGAAGAAAAGCTTGCAAGATTTTCCTCTGCTATAGTGTTTAGTAATAATGCTCTTAAAGTGTAAAAACAATAAATCTAACTGTAGTCATGTTTCTCTATTAATACACATATATCGCCACCTTACTGTTTGTGATTGTGTTTGTAGCTTACTGTTTACTTGTGATTTGTCCCCCCCCCCCTTCCTACCCCTCCCTCCCCCCCTCTGGCCCATCTAGGCCTACCCCCAGGGTTGTACCTGTGGCCTCACCGCACATCACGCTCCTCCACCCTTCTCTCACATACCTCCCTATCTCACCCACACCCATTCGCTCCTTCCTTCTACCATGCATCTATACTCCTTTTATACCATTCCTCGCCCTCCCCCCCCCTTTTTTAGTTGCTTTTCAATCCTACTTTGGTGCTTCAGTGCATCTTCAGTGCTTCTTTTTGTGTTTATTCAACTAATTAAATATGCATACCCAAATTTTCATTCTAGTTGTTTCATTCTTCCCATACACTCCCCCTCCTCTTTATAATATCAACCATTCTCTTAAACCATCCATACTCTCGTCCTGCTGCTAAATTGTGCAGATTTATGCTTTTTGTAAATTTGTGCATTGTTACTTGTCACATAATAAAAAAAAAAAAGAAGGGGAAAAAAACACAAAAATCCATACTCTTATACTCCTACTAAATTGTGCAATTCTGTGACTTTTGTGCATTTTGTGCATTATTCATAGAAAAAAAAAAAAAAAAGGTTCTCAAAGCCAATCCTGTTCTTCACATGGCTTATATCCCCAAAAAAGAGAGAAAGGGTTTAACGGTCTTTCTTGGTTTCCTCGAGCCACCTTTCCACACTTTTTGGAGTATCAAAAAAATTAGTACCGTCCTTCGCCATTTCTCGCAGGCGTGCGGGATAAAGTAACGCATATTCTAATTTGTGTTGCTGAAGGATTCGTTTGACAGGGATAAATTCTCCTCTTCGTCTCTGCAGGTCTGGGGAAAAATCTTGATAGAATGAAATTCTTGTCCCATTAAAAAAAATATCTCCCTTTTCTCTGGCCTTCCGAAGCAAAGTCACTTTATCAATGTAATTAAACATTTTAACAAGTAATGGCCTGGGATATTTATTTGCTGGTTGAGGCTTAAAGGGGGTTCGGTGGGCTCGCTCAATACCAAAAAATGGTGAAAAGGATGCGGCCCCAAAAACCTCCCTGAACCATCCCTCCAAAAATGCTATTGCACTGGCTCCCTCACTCTGTTCAGGCATACCTAGTATCCTGACGTTGTTTCTACGGTTTCTGTTTCTAATTCGTCAATTCTTGCAGCGTGTATATCCATCTTTTTTTTCATATCAGTAATTGCTTGTTTAAGGGGAGAAAGATCATCTTCAACTGTACTAAGTCTCTCCTCCAAGACAGTCATTTTTTCCACAGTCTTACTCACCCTGTCCCCCATTGAGAGGAGCTCACCCTTGATGCCTTTAAGCTCTGCATCCAGACCAGTTATTGAGTCTCTACAGGCATTAATAGCATGCAACAAATCCCTCAGTGTAGGTTCCTCCTCCCTTTCCGTGGGTGCTCCCTCCATATTGGTCTGAACTGTCTTAGCAGTTTTTCCTCCCCCTGCCCCTTTAGTACTCACAGTTTTTGCGTTGAGCTTCGCCGCCACGAATGGGCTAGCCAATACCTGGCCCCTGCCCTGGCTTTTCCGATCCACTGCTGTTCCTGCTTGGGCTAGTTGCTTTGCTGGTGATAGAGTGGTTTGGGCAAAGCGTTCCAGCTTTGTCGCCGCTGCTGCAGTTGCCTGATTTTTTGCAGATCGGGTTCTTAATCCCCTCCTGAGGTGGTTGTGCTGCCTGGGTCTTTGTAGAGCGGGTGCCTTGGGTTCCTTGACTTCCTTTTTGGGTTAAATAGTGCTGGGCAGGTTGCTCCTCTTCTCCACACTTTTGCGACACCATCCCCCTGATCCACGTCAAGGTAGATAGGTAGTGCGGGACCCAGTATTACAGGGTCACTGAGGCGCTGAGTTACACAGCTGTGTTCCCTGGATGGAGCGAAGTGCAGGTGGAGCGGTATAGTGAGCGGTACAACGGGTGGAGCGGTATAGTGCAAACAGCAATGACTACAGCTTTGTTAAGGCGCGAGGTATCAGGGCTATAACAGCTTGGACAAAACCTATGCCCAAATGAACGACACTGCTCCAGCATGATCTTAGCCAAAGGTGGGGGGTATGGAGCGGAGGATCCCACTCACTCACTTCAACATTCCCTCACCGCTCCTACATCCGGCCACACCCCCAATAGTGTTGCTGACACTTTTAATGCTCGGTTGATTTCCTCTTCTGTTATGGGCCTTTCAAGGGATAATGCTTTTTCTTCTACTATCCTGGGAATCTTGGCTTTGTTTAAGTAATCTTTAATTATAGCATAGCTCTCTTTGTTTTGTTTTTTTCCGGTTAACAAATTTTATATAGCGAGGTCAGCGAAGAAGGTCGGAGGCTCATCCGCCGCGGCGGTGTTCAACTACTTCCCCCCAATAGGACAGCAGCTCAAAAGGAGCAGAGTGCATAAAGCAAATTGCTAAGTGGTCTCTAGGGTGGACGCCCACCCTTGATGACCATAGTGAATAGACCCCAGAAAGTGGTATAGATTGTGGGGCCTTCGCTTCCCTTTTTTTTTTCTCTTCCCCCCCCCCCCTTCTTTCTCTTCCTAAATCGTATCCCCTACCCTGAGATGGATACTATGAAGATACTCTCGTTAAATGCTAAAGGATTAAATACCCCTGAAAAGAGACGTATACTGCTGAATGATCTGAGACGTCTATATACAGATGTGTATCCAGGAGACACACTTCAGAAGCAATAAACTTCCCATTTTAAACAACAGATACTATCCAGTTGTATACCATTCTATATATAAATTAGCCAAAACTAAGGGTGTGTCAATATTAGTAGCCAGTCGACTTCCATGGTGGAATCAGGATACCCTGATAGACACAGAAGGGTATTTTTTGTTTATTAAAGGCATTTTAGGAGAGGTAAAAAATACCTTTGCTTCTATATATGCTCCAAATGATCATCAAGATTTTTTTCTCAGTCGAACAATGAATTGCCTTATGGGATTTCTTGAAGGTCAGTTGATTCTTGGGGGCGACTTTAATGTTCCGTTATTTCCCAATGTAGATACCTCATCTGGTTCATCCTGCATCGCCTCCGGTATTCGTAAACGAGTGATACAGACTATCTATAAGGCTCAACTGAGTGATGTCTGGCGTTTACAACATCCAGACGAGAGAGACTACATGTTCTATTCCTCTCCCCATAAACTATTCACGTATAGATTATTTTTTGATTCCACATACACATTTACAGGCAGTTCAAAGTACAACACTTTGTCGTGATTACATGGTCAGACCATGCACCGATTGAGTTGACATTCCGACTTTCAGAGCCCCCAAACTCCAGGACTAGATTCTGGAGATTAAATGAAAGCCTCCTGCAGGAGGGTGGTTAATATAGATGGGTTAATATAGAGCACATAATGGCAAATACGGAATTAGGAAGGGAAATATGGACACCACCACAGTATAGGACATTGGGAGAAAAAACACTGACACGGATTGCATTGAAAACCTGGGATAGAATGTATAAGAACAATAAATGGAAATATAATTCACCATTGATGGCGTTAAAAAGGTAATAATTATTTTGTACTGGGGAAAATTTTTATGGGAGGGAATTGGATAAAAACACAAGGGGAAAAAATATGCACTATACAGGAGTTAAAAATGAAGAAGGATTTAATGGATATAAATGAATGGGGGTACTTCCAACTCAAGCATTTTATAGCTGTGCTCCCTAATCTGTTGAGAGAGGGAGATGATTTACCGTATTTATCGGCATATAACACGCACCCTAACTTTAAGAGGGAAGTTTCAGGAAAAAAACTTTCCACAGCCCCCTGCGTATAACACGCAGGCACAGTTCACCCTCTATTTCCAGGGTAAAAAAGTGAGTGTTATACGCCAATAAACACAGTAACCTCAATGGAGCGTTTATGCACAACTGAAAAAACTCGAGGCAATATATCGAAGATATATAAAATCCTCATAGAAATGCAAGAGTTGGAGGTGCCAACATTTATAAAAAATTGGGAGAAAGAACTGGGGGAACAAGGGAGGAATCAAGAAATAAGTAAAATTCTGAAACTTGTACATGGATCATCAATAGTAGGACCATTGAAATGAATTACAAATGTACTACCAGGTGGTACAGAACCCCAGATATTCTGGGAAAGTACCAAATAGAACAGACACCAGAATGTTGGCGGGGGTGTAAACCCACAGGAACCATGGCTCATATTTGGTGGGGATGCCCCAAAATTAGAACATATTGGAGGGAAATATTAAGGTACCGTATATAAAAGGAGATTACTAAAACGGACATACCAGAAGATCCATGGGCATGCTTATTCCACGGGGTGGACATTCCGATGAAAGAATATAAAAATTCAATGATAATTCATATAGTGAATGCTGCAAAAAGTCTGATACCGAAGAATTGGAGAGAAGTAGGCAGCCCAAAGATAGGGGAGTGGTTTGATAAGATAGAAGAGATTCGAAATATGGAATATCTTAGATATAGCTATGAAGACACAAGAGAAGGATTTTCAAAGAGATGGGAATTTAAACTAACCATGTTATATAGTGAAATTAGAAGAACGTAGCAAGGAGGAACAGCCAGGTGTAGGGGGTAAGTGGGTGGGGTACGGGATAGCGTGGGAGGAAAAGGATATAGGTATAGAAATAGATGAATATATTTTGATATTTTCGTATGGCACATGATTTTTTTTTTTTTATGAATTTTGTATACTATAAACTATAATAAAATGGTGCTCAAAAGATGTCTCCTACTGATTGGTGCTCGGACTGGGTGCCCCACATAGATGTACACTCACCACTGGATATGGACCACCTATCTCTAGTATGGTCTTATGCGCATGTGGGGATACCCCGAAAGGTTAGGATGACTTCTTGGAAGTAGAGATGTGCCTCATAAGGATGAATGGGGATGATAAGAGCAAAAAGAGAGCCTCATACGCAATGCCGTATTAAAATTTATTGGCTCCACAAAAGTTAAACTTACATTGCTGAGTGCCTGATAGTCCTGGCACCCGGGGTATGTAGCAGGCGATTATATAAAGGGTAATCGGGCCTGAACGGATGAGCCCCTTGTTGGCGTCCTGGTGCAACCAAAGAAAAAACAGTAAGAGAATATGTTGCCTTTATCACAGGTTTCAGTAAACAATTCAGAACCTTGGAACAAAGCATAAAGAAAAATTGGACCATTTTACAAAAAGACTCTATTTAAAATAAGGTACTACCAACAAAACCAAAATTAATTTACCGTAGGGCACCAGGGCTCAGAACAAGGCTGGTTAAGAACATTCCGGACCCCCCTTAACGAATAGCTACCACTATGTAATAGTGTCCTTCTGCTTAGCACTAGCTCATCATCATAATTCGACACAGAGAGCTCCCCGCTGTTCTCGTCAACCGGACTTAGAATTTGGCATGCCTCCTGAGTTAAAAATATTTTTTAGACATGGTGGTGGTGAGGAGGCTGCACAGATGGGTGCTGATAAGCCTGTACTGATGGGCTCTGACAAGCAGCACTAATCAGCTACACTGATGAGGTTCCACTGAAGAGGCAGCACCGATATGGAGCACTGTGTGACACTGATGGCTCTCGCATGAAAAAGGAGAGGACGCAGCATCTAGACACCCTAAAAGGCCAAATAAATCATCTAGAAAAGCAAAACAAAAGTAGTCCCCAAGCACAACAATTGGACAATTTTTTATCCCTATGTCAAGAACTTAGAACCCTACACTTGCAGTCCCTTTGAAAAAACCCAACGAAAACTAAAAGCCGCTTCTTATTCTACTTCCAAAAAAGCAGGAAAAGCCCTAGCACGGCGCATTTTAGTACGGCAGGTTAAAGCTGGAATAGCTTACCTGACTCACCCTCACACTAAAGACAAACCAATAAACCCCCAGAGCATAGCTGATGACTTTAGCGCCCATTATTTATTTTTATTTCTGGTACTTGTATAGCACCGTCAATTTACGCAGCGCTTTTTACACATACATTGTACATTCACATCAGTCCCTACCCTCAAGGAGCTTACAACCTAAGGTCCCCAACACACATTCATACATATACTAGGGCCAATTTAGACAGGATTTGATTAAAACTACCAGCAGGTCTTTAGAGTGTGGGAGGAAACCGGAGTACCTAGAGGAAACCCATGCAGGCACAGGGAAAACATGCAAACTCCAGGCAGATGGTGTTGTGGTCAGGATACGAACCAGCGACCCATTTTTCTGCTAGGTGAAAGTGCTAACCACTACACCACTGCCCGGGGATCTATACAATATAAAATAAGACCCCCTAACTTTCCAACCATCTTTAGATGATATTAACACCTTTCTTAACCAAAGCAACTTTCCAACCCCTAATGAAGACCAACTTGCCACACTTAACGACCCCTTAAGATCCAGCGAAATTCAATTCACCATCAAATCCTTACCTACGTGGAAAGCCCCTGGCCCAGATGGGCTTACTAGTGAATACTATAAACAATTCGCACAACTGTGAGCTCCTCACATGGCCATGCTATTTAATGACGCTGCTTCCTCCAACATTTTTTGAAGAATTTCTATTTCTGTTCTGTCTATTGATGCAAATATTCCCTTCCAGTCTAAATTGTGGAGAGCAGCCCTCATCCTTGGAAAATTTGCTTTCTTAAAGTTAAGTGTTTTTATCTTTCCTGTACCTGTTTGTTGCTTACAGCTATTAAATTAAATCATGTTATGATCACTGCTACCCAGATGTTCTTTTATATGAATATTGGTAATAAGCTCTGCGTGGTTCAAGATTACCAGGTCCAGCAGAGCATCATTCCTAGTCAGGGCCACAATAAACTGGACCATAAAATTGTGTTTTAATAGGTTTCCGGGTAGTAAAAGTAAGTAGTAAGTGATTGGAATGGCAAGTTTATTTATATATTGGATACTCAGGTCAGCTTAGCTTTAAGTCTACATTGTATTAAAGCGGTTGTAAACCGCTGGAGTTTTTTTTTATCTTACCTGCAAGGTAAAGCCATAATGTGCCATTATGTGAAACTTACCTGAAAATGGAGCATTCCAACAATGTCATCGCTGGAGGCTGCTTTCATCTTCACCCGTCCTGCTTCCGGGTTTGCGGACTCCGACTGGTTGGAGCCGCCGTTTACGGCACAGGGTTCTTAAGGAACGGCACACGGGTGGCCATTCTTTCAGAGCGCATGCGCCAGTGATGTCACTGGCTGCATGTACACTAAATATCTCCTAAACGGTGCGCGTTTAGGAGACATATACTCTACTCTACAGGTAAGCCTGATTATTAGGCTTACCTATAGGTAAAATGTAATCTTAACCACTTAAGGACCGGACCAATATGCAGCTAAATGACCCAAGGGGTTTTTACAATTCGGCACTGCGTCGCTTTAACAGACAATTGCGCGGTCGTGCGACGTGGCTCCCAAACATAATTGGCGTCCTTTTTTCCCACAAATAGAGCTTTCTTTTGGTGGTATTTGATCACCTCTGCGGTTTTTATTTTTTGCGCTATAAACAAAAATAGAGCGACAATTTTGAAAAAAATTCAATATTTTTTACTTTTTGTTATAATAAATATCCCCCAAAAACATATCTAAATTTTTTTTTTCCTCAGTTTAGGCCAATACGTATTCGTTTACCTATTTTTGGTAAAAAAAAATCGCAATAAGCGTTTATCGATTGGTTTGCACAAAATTTATAGCGTTTACAAAACAGGGGATAGTTTTATTGCATTTTTATTATTTTTTTTTTTTTTTTTACTACTAATGGCGGCGATCAGCGATCTTTTTCGTGACTGCGACATTATGGCGGACACTTCGGACAATTTTGACACATTTTTGGGACCACTGTCATTTTCACAGCAAAAAATGCATTTAAATTGCATTGTTTATTGTGAAAATGACAGTTGCAGTTTGGGAGTTAACCACAGGGGGCGCTGTAGGAGTTAGTGTTCACTTTGTGTGTGTTTACAACTTTAGGGGGGTGTGGCTGTTGGACTGACGTCATCGATCGAGTCTCCCTTATATAAGGGATCACTCGATCGATACACCGCCACAGTGAAGCACGGGGAGCGATCGCGACGGAGCGGCTATAAACAAATAGCCGCGCCGTCGTCCCGGATCGCTCCCCGAGGGAACCCGACCGCCGCAAGTACCGGGGGGGTCCCGATCGGACCCCCGACCCACGTCTAGGCAGGCACGTACAGGTACGTTGATGTGCCTGTCCGTGCCATTCTGCCAACGTATATGTACATGAGGCGGTCGGGAAGTGGTTAAGTTTACTTCCACTTTAAAATAAACCTTACAAACATTTTTTTTCTGTAGATGAAATGTATGTATTAAACCGTGAATACAGTATATAACACCTATTTACTCACTTGCAAGTTGATATTACTACTGTTTAACAACTAAATCCACAGTTTGGAGGTATATACAGTATACAACATAGTCTTTATTAAATAGGAAGAGCAGAGAGGGTTTATAATATTGCCATCAGATTCATAGACACAATCTTGCTTAGGTTTTGCCTACCCCTCAGAGCCATCTCCCACTTGTTTTGGTTGGTCGTCCAGGGGTACAGATCTTGTCTGGACAGTGTCCGCTCACCCTATCCAAGGTGTGCCTTGAAAAAGTATTCATACCCCTTTAAATTTTACACATTTTGTCATGCTACAACCAAACACATAAATGTATTTTGTTAGGATTTTATGTGATAGACCAGTGATGGCGAACCTTGGCACCCCAGATGTTTTGGAACTACATTTCCCATAATGCTCATGCACTCTGCAGTGTAGTTGAGCATCATGGGAAATGTAGTTCCAAAACATCTGGGGTGCCAAGGTTCGCCATCACTGTGATAGACC
Source organism: Rana temporaria (assembly GCF_905171775.1). Classification (NCBI taxonomy): domain Eukaryota; kingdom Metazoa; phylum Chordata; class Amphibia; order Anura; family Ranidae; genus Rana; species Rana temporaria. The sequence goes on along the minus strand of NC_053496.1, from coordinate 140,524,567 downwards.
AACACAAAATGGCACATAATTGTGAAGTGGAAAGAAAATTATATATAGTTTTCCAAATTGTCTCCAAATAAATATCTGAAAAGTGTGGTGTGCATTTGTAGAACTTTGTAGAACCACCTTTCACTGCAATTAAAGCTTTTTGGGTATGTATCTACCAGCTTTGCATATCTACAGAGTGACAAATTTGCAAATTTCCTCTTTGCAAAATAGCTCAAGCTCTGCCAGATTGGATGGAGAGTGTCTGAACAGCAATGTTCAAGTTTTGCCACAGATTCTCAATTGAATTTAGGTCTGGACCTTGACTAGGCCATTCTAAACACATGGATATGCTTTGATCTAAATCATTCCATTGTAGCTCTGGCTGTATGTTTAGGGTCATTGTCCTGCTGGAAGGTGAACCTCTGCCCCAGTTTCAAGTCTTTTGGATACACTAATACTTTTTCAAGGCACTGTACATATTATTGCTTTTGTAAGAGTACACCATTTCTGTATAAAACATTAATGTATCTGTAATTTGCTGTTGTACATGTGAATAGGATTGCAACAATGCATTTTCTCTACCTGTTTAGAAATATGTATCTTATCTCCTGAAGAAGGGATTTAACTTGCGAAACATGTAGAGCCTTTTTACAAGTTCCAATACAATGAGGAAACCCTGCCACTACATTATTTCATGGTGTCACACATGGATACACTTTATGTAGCAGGACTCTGTACTTGGTAGCTTTGTATATAAATTAATTGTTGTCTATTTTTAAAAGATAGAGTTTTTTATTGATGTTAACAAAGTATTAATAAGTTACTTGTTTTTTAACTATTGTTCATCAGTGCCTAAAAAGTCCTTTTTTTGTTAGTAATTATTTCCTGAGAATATTGCAGAAAGCATAAAGGCAGATAGTGCTGTCAGAATCTTTGCCACCCACCCTAATGCATTTGTCCTTTCTCAAAGGCACATAGCAGGGCAACTCCACTTTAAATAGCTACTCATCAGGTGTTAACCCTGCACATTCTGGAAAATCCAACACACAAGTTAAACACCCGAAGTAGCTAAGAACATCCCCCAATGTTACAACACTTTAAAAACAAAAGTTCGGAAAGCAAAGAACATCATATATATAGTAGGGATACTCATAAATACAAATTGAGAGCCCTAATATTAAATTCAAATAACAGGCCTGAATATAGTTAATCATTTCTATTAATTATAAAAAAGCCTAAAAAAAAAAAAAAAAAAATGAGAAAACATAAAAAACCTAAATATCCAAAATCTCAGACTCTATCCAAAATAACTATACCAAACAATAACTATTATAATAACAACATAACCATCAGTGAGAAGGGTGCCCAAAAGAGGAGCTCTAACCTCTTATCTGTGGCTGACTTAATGATCAGGTTTCCATCCACCACGATCATTAGGGTCCTATTCAAGTAGTAAATGGCCTGATCAACAGCTGGAAAACCTAATTTCTTGTAAAAGTGCTTCTCCTTGGACTACTGCTGAGCATAACATCTTCCTGACTGACTTTAGAGGAGGGCTCCAGAAGTGACTTCAAGTTAGTTTTCACTATGTCCCTCAGTAAGCCCACTGAGGTCCTGTGTGTCCGAGAAACCTCTGGACCCCATGACTACCCCCACCCTTCTCTTACGAAGGATGTTCCCTCTACAACTCATCCCACTACAAAAGGAGGAGAGAGCCCATGCTTTCATCCCAGGCATTTCGGACCAGTGTGAACCCGAGTTTGCCCCCACAAACCAGATATGACTGTGGTAAATTCCCCCTTTGGCACAAAGGAACTGAAAGATTATGGACATTAGAAATACCAGATAAAAACAGAGATTCAGAGCTAATCTGACCCGGAGCGATTACAGGGTGAACTGTTCAGGGAACGATTATTTAACTACAAATATTGCGTCTATCCTGGCTCACAGTCATCTGTAGGTACATCCATCACGTAAGAACACTAGCTAAAAGAAGAAGCTTGGATGAACTGGGAGGGGTAATGCATATGGTGGGAATTACAGCTTTTGCCTAGAATCCATTTACCTTAAGGTGAAAGCATAAGTTTTTCTTTAAAACCTTATGCAATCAACCTGGAAGTGGAAGTGATGTCATCAACCTGCATGTTCCCAGAACCAAATGGCAAAAGTATGTAACCAGAAGTTTGACTTCCTTCCTTGATGATCTTTGTTCAGGCTCTCGTCCTACAGCTCTGCCAGCACGTGCCTTCCTGTTGCACCACCATGGGAAAAATGAAGAACAGATCTGCTGCCGGTAATAGACCAGCACTCAGGGAGGGGGTGGAAGCCAGTCATGCACAGAACAACAGTTTTCCGGAAAGCAAGCGATCATTCCTAGATTCACATGGAGTGCCATCCACCTTGTGTTCTATGGCAAAGCACACAATGGATCCTTCACCTCCTTATTGCCTAGGGGGATACCAACTAGGTCTCAAAATCAAATATGTATTGCTGCCATTCCTATCAGGGATTAAGAAAACTCCAAGAGAAAAAAGGATTTCATTATTTACCTCTAAAATCTTTTTCTTGAAGTACAGTACAGACCCTGGGACATCTTCAAGCAATATAAACAGAGGTGTAACAATTCCAACAGGCCCATAAACCAAAGGAATAAGGTCCCAAACTCAAAGTATGGCTTAAAGCACCTTGCGGCTGAAGCTGGCATCAGCAGAGGCCTGATCATCCACCTAGTAGAACTTCAAAAACCTGCAAGTCAAGGACCAGGTGGCAGCCTAGCGTATCTGAAAAACAGATGCCCAATGATGAAAAGCCCAAGAGGTACCTACTGAACCTGTCACGTGAATACGCAATCCACCTAAAAAAAGTGTAATGAGACATAGGGGCACCTCATGCACCAGCTTGCCAGCGGGAACAAGAGATTATCCAAGTTTTGCATAGGAGTAGTGGTCGAGAGGAAACCCACATTGCTCACTCCACATTCAAACATTGGAGAAAAATCTGGAAAAAATCCTAAAAAGAAAAGAAAGCTTTAGGCTTCATTCAAAGCCTTCTTGTCCTTATGGAGTACAATAAAAGGCTCTTTACTAGACAAGACCACAAATTCCAACACGTCATACTGACAAGATAGCCACCATTAAGGTCAGCCAAGGGAATTTCCTGAATAAGCTTAAAAGGGAAGCTTCTACAAGACCGGATTGAGACCCCAGAGTGTCACTCTGGGGATCGAACGAGAGGAGCTTTGTGATTTACCCCTTGTATAAGATCTTCACTAGGGTGTGAGCAGTCGTAGGTCACTGAAAAAGAATAACCAAGGCCAAAATTTGACCCTTGAGTGTACTCAAGGCCACGTGCTGATCCAGACCACATTGTAGAAAAGCCAAAGTCCTGGCCACAAACCTGTCCACCTTGTTGAAGTAGGATGCCATGAGATCCCCATCCTGCTTCCCCACCAGTGACAAATAGCCTTAAACACATCTAGCCGCTGATGGTTTAGGATGTCCATCTTCAAATTGTCTACTCGGGCATGTACACCATGGACAAGGTTGGGACATACTTTTTGGGCCAAACCAGAATTAAATTGGCCTCTTGAAGGGCCATGTAGCTTCTGGTGCCAAACTGTTTGTTGAAATAAGCCACAGTCAAGACTTTGTCTCACTAAACCCTTGCCTGTCACCTTTGAAATTGATCAGTTGGCTACTGAAGGGACAGGTGATTGGCCTTTAGTTCTGAAATGTTGATGGGAAGTCTGGACTCCCTCAATGACCAAGTTCCTTGGAGCGTCTCTGTTCCTCCCCAGTCTGACAGGTTGGAATCCTTCATGAGAACCGTCTAGGTTAATGGGAGAAAGAACCTCCCCTATTTTAGCACCAGACTGGTCAGCCATCAGGCCAGTGGTATTCTGGACTTGGGAGACAGGCTCATGGCCCTATCCAGAGTGAGCATGTTAGTACAGTCAGTACCATTTAGCTGCAGAGGCCTGTAATGCAACTGGGAAAACATCCCTGCCTTGAAGAAAGCCACCGTCAGGCCCAGTACTCTCCTGCAAATGCAGTCTAATGGAAGCTTCTTGGAGTGAAGTGTTCAAACATGAGTATGATTGATCAGTTATTTTTTGCCAGGGAAGAAACAACCGTGTTGTGTCCAGGACTAGGTTCAGGTACTCAAAGTAAGGGGTCATATCTATTGCAGACTTCTGGAGGTTGGAGGATCCATCCAAAGTTCTAAAGTCTAGGCACTGTCCGCAGAGAGGGCCTGGGCCCTTTAGAAAAAGATTGTGCAGATGACCCCCAATGTGGATTAGATGAAAGCACAGCAGTGCAAGAGCTAGTACAAGAACCAGGGCCAGAACCCTGGTGAGGACCTGGGGGTCCAAGGTAAGACCAAAGAGGGGAAAGAAAAATGGAAGTGCAGGAAGGTGTTGAGAGCATTCAAAAGTAGAACAGATGAATGCAGATTTGAGGGCCTGAAGCAGGGAGAAGGTATGGACTAAAATTCTAGCCTGTACCTCTGGGACATCATGTTCGGAACCCAAAAATGTAAAATGCCATGGGTCCAGGCAGCCAAACAGCATCTCCAATTGCAGTGAGAGCGCCTCCTCACTGTGAGGTTAGATTGGCACCAGACTTGTCTGACTAAGGCCGGGTACTCACGAGCAAACATGTACGGTGAAACCGGTCCGTCGGACCGTTTTCACCGTACATGCCTGCCAGAGGGCTTCTGTACGATGGTTGTACTAACCATCGTACAGAAGTCCGCGCGTAAACACTACGCGGGGCGTGTCCGCGGCGTCGCCGCGACGATGACACGGCGATGTGGGCGGGCCTGCCATTTAAAGGCTTCCACGCATGCGTCGAAGTCATTCGACGCATGCAAGGGACGGCGGGCGCTCGGACATGTACGGTAGGTCTGTACTGACGACCGTACATGTCCGAGCGGGCAGGATTCCAGCGGACGGTTTTAAAACACGTCCAGGAATATTTGCCCGCTGGGAAAAGGCCCGGCGGGCAAATGTTTGCTGGATTTCGGCCCGCTCGCGCCTACACACGACCGAACATGTATGCTGAAACTGGCCCGCGGACCAGTTTCAGCATACATGTTTGGTCGTGTGTACGGGGCCTTAGATGTCAAGGACTTGGCTTTGAAATCGGAGGTCTGGGAGGGATGGAAGACGGGACGTGTTGGCTTTACCCCAGGCATCTAGGTTTCACTCTTACTAGTTAAGAGTGCACTTCAAATCTGTGACTTGTAAGACAAAGGTGTCTAAAAGGACACACCAAAGAGTAATTTCCCTATCAAATGGATAATTTTCCAACTGTTTGTTATAGACTACCTCTACAGGCCAGTTCTACAGGACAAGATCCTGTGCATCTTGACCTATTTAAGAGGCAGGCAAGAATTCTCTCACAGAAAGTCCATCAGATCATCTACACCAGAGGTAGGCAACATTTAAGACGTGGAGATTTACCTGGACAAGATCAAAGGTCAGTAGTAGGTAGGGTTATGGACAATGAAGAGTCAATATTATGAAGAGCAGTGTACAGGAAAATGTAGAACAAGGGACAGGGGTGAGCAGGACTTGGGATCAGCAGAGCAATATACAGGGGGACAGGAGGGCACAGTACCAGGGGGGCTGGGTGTTGGGGAGGGTCAGGGGGTCACACTGGGGACTCACAATGGCACAAAAGTAGTTACCTCATGCCTCTGCAATAGAGATCAGGTCTGAATTGCGCCTGAATTTGTCATAGGCGGCACAGGCATGTACCATAGCTGCATGTAAGCTCAGATCGTACTATGGGGTGGGGAATAATATTGCCGGCTAGTATTGGATTTTGATAGCTTGCTTCCAGCTCTGCCAGTTGCAGGTTGGCAAAGCAGAGACAAAATTGTGATCTACCAGCCACCTGCCCATGGTCGACCAATCTACTGGTTGCCAACCCTCGAGCTACATAGTTGTGCATTGCTGTAGGATGAAGCTCCAAATTGTTGTGGCACCAAAGAATGCATCAGACTGACTTGAGTCTGTGCACCATGTGCTTGGCCCAGGCAGCCAGGTAGCCAAAGCTACCATAGTCTGTTACATGGTCACAGGTGAAGAAGTAAGAAAGTTTTAAGAAGGGCCTCTAACCTCCTGTTCAGAGAGCCCTTAGAGACCTCTTTGTCCACTCACAGCCAAACATCATACAGAACTTCCTGCACATGAACTGGTAACATCCTTATAGGCTTCTTGGACCCCCCCCCCCCCCCCCTTATCAGGAAGCATTGTTTCTTTGATGCCAGAGCCTGGCAATGACACAGAAGGGGATGTCGACTGTTGTCGCCTAAGCCCTTTGCATCCTCTAGCAGAGACTTTGCCAATGAGCTCTGACATAGAAGTTGAAAATTGCTCTCTTGCTCAGTTTGCGCTTACCTGCCCTCTTGTCCCATTTTCCTCATTCCTTACATCCACCATACAGTTTTTCTAGAAAGCACTGATCCACCAACAAGTTAGGGAGAGGCTTCTTACTTCCTAGGGCACGGAGATAAACCAAGCTCTGTACAGAGGGGATATACAGACACATGGAGGAGGAAAACCTTTCTGCTTTAGCTCAGTGTTCAATCTCCCAAAGTCAAGGCCTATATACCTCAAAGGTCTGCTGTGCCCCAATGAACAATAGGAGAAACACAAATTACAGTATCATTTTTATGACATAAAAAAAAAATTCAATACACTAGCAGCAAAGTAGAGCAGGTAACTGCTACTATACATAAACCCTTTCCCCTGTCCCCTTTTACATGTTAAGCACCAACATAACTAATTTGATTTATTTTATTTTTTTACCATAGGCACTTAACCAGACACCAGTAATTTGAATCACTAGGTCTGCGTGCTCAACAATTTATCGTGAATGTTGATAGGTATATATAGAATGAACAGAATAGAGAAGCATTTTGACATTGTGTAATAAAAATACTGCAGCTCTGTCTGTTCAGGTAAAGCACCAACTTGATATATGCCCTTATGACTACACAAACACCATTTTTCTGCACCTGTGCCAAGTGTTTAGCAATCTTAATATCAGCTGTACATTTAAAGTGGGCAGTTTAAAAAGGAATGATCAGCGGAATTCAGGTCTTAGCCTCCAGACTCCAGAACCATTACTATTCCGATGAAAAGTACACAGCCTACGCAAAAGTTCCCGAAAGACACAGGACTGTGAGGAAGAAAGTTTGTTTTCAAACTCATGAAGTAGTTCTTGTGTGCTGGCTTCACCTTCACCATGAGCTTGGAATGCTATGAAGTTTCTCACATCTGTGAGAAGCTCATCGTGCTCTGTAGAGTCTGTTGTTGTAGCTCCTGTTTCACTGTCTTCTCTCGAAGGAAGCAAGAGATGATTTCTTTCTTTCATGCGAGCAAGCAAAGAAGTGGACGACAATGCAGAAGTAGTTGGTTCTTTGGACTGGGCATCTCCATTAAAATGGGATGATGTAGCAGTCCTAATCACAGCTAGCTGCTTTGTGATCTTGGCGTCCTGAAATTACAAACAAAATAGTTAATTCATCTAAAATATTGCATTTTAAAATTCTATATGCGGTTTTGTTGATCTCATTAGAAAAAGAATACCGACTTAAGAAGCCCTATGTTTTTTAGGGTTAAGGAACCCATAAAGAATTGGCTAGACCTTAAAGAAAAACATACGTCTTATCTATAAGCTGTATCCAATATTCTGGGGTTAAATTACTTATTTTCTACATATTGAAACAGTTACTTGAAACAGAACTCCATTACTCTTTATTTATATATTACCTGCTTATCCTAAAGCACCTTACAGGAACTATAGTCAGCTTGCCTCCTGCCAGAACACAACAGCAGAAGCACTAAAGCACTGAAAGAGCAGAGATCCTGACAGAAAACATGTTTAACATAACAACGCATACCATCACCCTTTAGAAACTACAACTGAAACAAGCAGGATCAGGAAAACAACTCCGTACACTTAACTATCAGGGACACTAGTATGCCAGAAACAAGGACATTTTGGAACTAGGGTGGCATTATGGATGCATTATGGACGCCAGATGCTGGACTAAGGGGACTGGTCGCTACATCAATGTCTGGATAAAACCAGGCAGGTCGGCTGTTCATATCATGCATATCACAACTTAAAAAGAATTGAAACAGCATTAACAGTTAGAAGTGACATAAAAACAGTACAGATCAGTGGTAGGAGAACCAGACCCTCAAAGCTCATCAACACAGGCCCAGATAGTATTGCGTCAAAGGCATTGACATGGTTTAGTACTTTTTTTTTTACCTTGCATTTGTCCTGAGGGATCTTGCTTTCTGAAATAGCTGGTTGAAGCAAAAGTGGGTTCTTTTTCTGTCCAAATCTTTTACAAAAAAAAAAGTAAGCATTAAAAATAGAGTAATAAACCAGGATCCCCAAAACACACTATTAAACACAATTTGAGTAAATCACAAATGCATCATAAAATGAAGCCTTACAATATAACATGTTTGTAATATAAAAAAAAATCTCAGCCCTTGCTTCTTGGTTAACAAATGCAGGTAACTATCAAATCAAGATGTACACTGACAGCAGAAGCCATTTCTCGCAAACATATTGGAAGAATATTTGCAGATAGGTTACAAAGCACGCTAAACCTCTAAAACAAATAATAACTTAACTTCATAGTATATGAAAAAAGTTACTTCTGTTCTGTAACAGAACCAGTTTTGTTTTTAATTTATAAAAACAAGCAAATACCTATTATCTTTTGAAAGAATCCTTGCCTATTGATAGAAACTAGAAACACTGAATGGATGTTAAATCAGATGGCTCCACCTATAGGCCATTTCAAGAACGTGCAATCCAGATCTCATCAAACCATTATGGAACTCTTTTTGCCAGGTTTAGTGGCATATTTTCCTTTTAAACTTTTTGAAAACTTTTCCTTTTTTGTTTTGTAGTATATATGTAATACATATGCAATGTCGACAGAGGACAGAGTAGAACTGAATGAAAGCCGACAAAGGTCATTAGGAGGTACCACATACCCTTCATAGTTATTACTTGAACTTTTTATAACAGAAAACAAGTGTGCGTATAATAAATCAACAAACATTCAAATGCAGATTTATACATAAAATGTCAGTTATGGTTTCTGTGATATTACATAACTAGTTATTCTGCTACCCAAGTTAAAGTCTACAAAAGTCTTTTTTTTTGGTATTACTGTAAAACAGCTACACATTAGCGGACACCTTTTGCAAAAAAGTTATATTATATTTATGAACATCAACATACTTTTTTGATTAAATGATCATAACAGCTAACCCTCACACATACAGGGCCAGATTCTCGTACATTTGCGGCGGCTCAAGGTAACAGTTTTCAGTGTAAGTGCCTGATCCACAAAGCACTTACCTGTAAACTTGCGGCGGTGTATCGTAAACATGTCCGGCACAAGCCCGCCCAATTCAAATGGGGCGTGTACCATTTAAATTAGGCGCGCTCCCGCGCCGGACGTACTGCGCATGCTCAGTTTTAAAATCCCCGCCGTGCTTTGCACGATGTGACGTAATTTTTTAGAACGGCGACGTGCGTAGCGTCCATTCGTATTCCCGGACGTCTTACGCCAAAACAAAAAAAAATTGAAATTCGACCCGGGAACGACGGCCATACTTTAACATGGCTCGACTAAAGTTAAGCCATGTTAAAGCATGTGTAAATTTGCGGCGGGAAAAAATTACTAGCGACGACGTAACGAACGCGAAAACCGTCGTGGATCCCCGTAAATGCTCATTAGCATAACCGACGCAGGAAAACGACGCAAACTCCACCCAGCGGCGGCCGAGGTACTGCATCCTAAGATCCGACAGTGTAAGTCAATTACACCTGTCGGATCTTAGGGCTATCTATGCGGAACTGATTCTATGAATCAGCCGCATAGATACTCTCAGAGATACGACGGCGTATCAGGAGATACGCTGTCGTATCTCTCCTGTGAATCTGGCCCACAGTGTGTAAAATAAGTACTATTTTTCTAAAGGTGCTATTTGACATGACATTTTTACCACATGTCGGTAACAACCCATGCAATCCATACATACACAGAAACCAAAACCAAACCAGCAAAAAAGACACAACTGAGCATGTGCAGGTCGGCTTCTCTGCCTGTGGTTTAACTGGCTTTCCCCAGATAGATAGTGCAGGAGGGGAGGATCTATGCATACAGGATAAAACAGCCTTTTTACACAAAACGCAGAGGATTAACCCCTTAAGTTCCACAGTGAGTATAACAAGCATGCCATGTTGCATATAGACTGATTTTGCTGTAGTGGGTTTAGTAATAAATACATTTCAGTTGGCGTGTTTAATACTTTTTTCCTGTGTCATTCCATTTTATTACACATAACTTAACCACAGCCCAGCCAGCCACTGCATATATACGGCCGGCTGGGCCCTCTCTCCTTCTGAGTGGACGTTCAGGAATGTCCCTCAGAAGGAGGGGGATAACGCATGTCCCGATGAGCGCGTGTCACCCGGACAGGGCACATCTCCGATCGGCAGGAGGGCTCTGTGAAAGGCCCTCCTGATCACATGCCGGCCGTGTCCAATCACAGGCTTCATGTGATGTAAATAGGGATCCGGTTGCTAGACGATCGGCTCTCCTCTCCTGACACGGAAGTTGTCAGTGAGAAGAGGAGAGCGGATCGCTGCAGCCAGATCACTGATCACCAGTGTAAAACACACATGTCCCCAGACAATGTCCCCAAAACACATGTCCCCACATATGTAACAGTAAAATCATATGTCCCAATGATCATCTGCACATATGTCCGTGATCACCTGCACACATCTGTACATGATCATCTGCGTACATATGTCCGTGATCACACAAACCAATTATTATACACTGAACAGGATTTTTTTTACCAAAGACCAGAATACATTTTGTCTTAAATTTATGACAAAATTAGATTTTATTGGATTTCTTTTAAAATGGAAAAAATAAAATATATAATTTTTTTCCAAATTTCTGCTACTTTTTCGCTTATATCGCAAAAAATAAAAAGCGGTATCAATGAATAAATACCACTTAAAGAAAGCTCCATTTGTGGGAACAAAATTATAAAAATTTAATTTGGGTACAGCGTAGCATGACCGCGCAATTGTCATTGAAAGTGCGAAAGTGAAAGTGTGAAAATTGGCCTGGGAAGGGGAATAAAGTGCCCAGTATTGAAGTGGTTAATTTCTGAACGTATTTGTTTCTTTGTATGTATGGATTGCATGGGTTGTTAACTGACATGTAGTGACAATTTCATGTCAATACCTAGAAAAATAACTCTCACCCTCGCACAAGATTAATAGCAAGTAGCGTAGGCGAGCAATTCATAATTTTATTTATTTTAAATAAAGGCATTTCAGTCATTCTGAAGTGTACCTACAGTGCTATAAAAGCATATCAACAATTTTGCAATACAAATTAATAAATCTGAAGTTTAGGTATTTTTTTTCCCCACTTACTGCTGCAGTCACACAATGTATCTGTAATGAAGAATGTCTCACATCCTGCAGGCTTATAGTTCCTGACCAAATCTTCTGTCCTTTGATAGAGATGTGCAGCAGAGGTGAATAGCTTCAGGTCTAACACTTTAATATATTTTATATTTCAGAAGTTCATGACAAAAGGACAGCCATCTCCTCCAATGACAAAAGTCCATTCACAAATTTCACTAAATGCAACATAGTTTGGTCCCCTTGGGGAATTACAGAATCCTCTCCGCCACTTACAAATCATATTACATTAAGGCCCCTTTCACACTGGGGTGGGAGGAGTGGTGGCGGTATAGCGCCGCTAAAAATAGCGGCGCTATACCGTCAGATTTGAGAACAGGGTGGAACAGAAGGCCTTATGACAGGGCACCTGAATTGTTTCAAACAGGCCAAGGCTCGTCCCCCAGGAGTCTGAGTATGTTATACCAAGTTATTCTGCGTCAATAGGGATCATGGGAATCAGTTTCCCCAGTATCTTGCAGAGTGGTTGAGGGGAAAAGCTACACTGGAGGGAATACAGCAGACTAAACACGTTCAAACATCTGGTCACAAATCTGTAGTTTCTTGTTGATTCCCCTTTCATTTGCAGGGAAAATGGTGAGCCAAAGTGCATCAGCCAAAATGCGTTGGCAACTACATCACTCAAGCAGCAATGTTGTGTGCAAAAAAAAACACCAAATAAAAAAAAAAGTAGAAATTACCTTATGTCGTAGAGAAATTTACAAAGGGGGATTTCACACTAAGTGAAAACACCTGCATGTAAAACAGGATATGGTCACAATTACAGGGAAATACTGTCTTACTTTTATCCATGCTGCAGGTTCCCCAAGGGGACCAAATTTCACCCATCACAATGGGCATCCCTCCAAAGTTGCGTTCATGGTCTGGCTGCCATAGTAACAGACCATGGTCTTTGACCCTGCTGCTTACTGCACTAATTGCGCCATGTGTCAAGGTGAGAGAGGACTGCAAGGTCCAGCGCCTGAAGCAAACTATACAGACTAGCCCACTAATGCGGGGGGCCTGGGTATGGGGGGGGGGGGTTCAGCAAAGCTATAGCCCATGGTCTATGACTGCACATCCTTTATCCTGTACTGTATGAGGATAATAAAATATTTTAACTAAACTTTAGCTTTAAAAAGTGCCAATAACAGTCACAATATTCGGTACATATATAATTAGACTGAAGTTGGAATTATATTTAAATTTTCACTAAAATAATTCCTAATAAAGGGATTAATAAAGGGTTGCCTATGAATCAAGCATAATATACTGCTTTCATTTTTTCAATTCAATTTAAAAGGTAAGCTACTGTTTAATTCAAAATAATTCCCACCTGTTTTTTGGAGGGACGCCAGCACTTGTCCCAGTCCATGTTGGGATTCCAGAGGAGGCTGCGTTACAGCGTTGACGGGAAACTTTTAGGACACGTAGTGCTTCTTGGGCCACTCTACTTGCTTCTTGTTCAACCAGCACATAGTCTGGATTTGAGGAATCCATAATAACATCATGCTTCATGACACTATGAACACCTGGGGAAAATTATTTTGTAGAGGGTAAAGTGGATGAAATTGAAGATTTATTAACTAAAAGAGAAGACATAGAAATGTTATTGTGCCTAAGATGTACCTTTTATTCCCTGAAAAATAGCACTTGAGTTCATGTGCCTAGGAAATCCTGTGGATTTCAAGACTTAAAGTGCAATGATCTCATGACATTTGTTTTGTGGCTCTTTGATTTATGCACCTCTCCTGCCGCTTCATCACCACCACCCCCCTTCTCAAGTCATCATGGAGTTAGCTGATAGACCTACTTCTACCAAGCTGACAGCCTTCACACAGATGCACCATACAGAATAAGGCACAGTACATAAGTAATCGGCATAAAGACAATGGGGTAGATTCACGTACGGGCGCGCATAGTTACGGCGGCGCAGCGTTTCGTATTTCCGCTACGCCGCCGTAACCTACAGGAGCAAGTGCCGTATTCACAAAGCACCTGCTTCGTAAGTAGCGGCGGCGTAGCGTAAAAGGGGCCGGCGCAAGTGCGCATAATTCAAATGTGGAAGGGGGGGCGTGTTTTATTTAAATTTTTGATGACCCGACGTGATTGACATTTTGTACGGACGGCGCATGCGCCGTCCATGTACATATCCCAGTGTGCATTGCTTCCAAGTACGGCGCAACGACGTATTGGTTTCGACGTGAACATAATTTACGTCCAGCCCTATTCGCGAACAACTTACGCAAACAACGTAAAAAATTCAAATTTCGAAGCGGTAACGACGTCCATACTTAACATTGGCTGCGCCTCCTAATAGCAGGAACAACGTTACGCTGGAAAAAGCCTTAACGTAAAAAACGAACGCCGGTCGCACGTACGTTTGTGAATCGGCGTAAGTAGGGAATTTGCATACTCTACGCTGAAAACTACGGGAGAGCCACCTAGCGGTCAGCGTCAGAATGCACCCTAAGATACGACGGCGTAAGAGACTTATGCCAGTCGTATCTTAGGCTACAGTCGGCGTATCTAGCTTTCTGAATACAGAAAGTAGATACGCCGGCGCAACTTAGCAATTACGCGGTGTATCTATGGATACGCCGGCATAATTGCTCTCTGAATCTACCCCAGTATAGGTTATTGGTCTTTTGCTTGCCTTAGACCCAGCTTCCAACATTCAGATCCTCTGAAAAACATCCAGACATACAAACTACAGGGATTTAGACTATCTGCAGTTGAACAGCTTCTTCCCCCAACTTGTCAGACTCACAAACACCAGAATTCTTACTTGCCAAATTTCCCAATTTGCACTGTTGATACTACTCCATCTTATAGAATTGTACAGTTCTCACATATGTATGTATATCTTAGCATATGTATATAATAACATGAATACGTCTTGATTTGTTTATTGTTGTCTTAAAGCGGGGGTTCACCCGTACATAAAACTTTTTCCCCCTTAGATTAATGCTCGTTTTGTCTAGGGGAATCGGCTAGTTGTTTTAAAATATGAGCATTACTTACCGTTTACGAGATGCATCTTCTCCGCCGCTTCCGGGTATGGGCTGCGGGACTGGGCGTTCCTATTTTGATTGACAGTCTTCCGAGAGGCTTCCGACGGTCGCATCCATCGCGTCATGATTTTCCGAAAGAAGCCGAACGTCGGTGCGCAGGCGCAGTATAGAGCCGCACCGACGTTCGGCTTCTTTCGGCTACTAGTGACGCGATGGATGCGACCGTCGGAAGCCTCTCGGAAGACTGTCAATCAAGAAGGAACGCCCGCTCCCGAAGACCCATACCCGGAAGCGACGGAGAAGATGCATCTCGAAAACGGCAAGTACAGCTCATATTTTAAAACAACTAGCCGATTCCCCTAGACAAAATGAGCATCCATCTAAGGGGATTTTTTGAAAAAAAATTCTTATGGGTGAACTCCCGCTTTAACAGGTGTCAGTGTATAGCTATCTGTGTGTGGGGTTGAACAGAAATGCATTCATGTTTATCCATTTGCAAAGTACACTGAGAGCCATTTTTAAACTTTTAAAGCTTAAACATAAGATAGACTATGCTGTACATGCCTGGCCAATCAAATGGATTCTGAAACACCACTATATTATTATGTTTAAGCAAACCTGTAAAAGTCACATGCAGCCCTAGTACTTTATATAGAAAGGAAAGGCATCACCTACCAGATTTTTTAAACAATTTTTCCAAAACATATTCATCACTTGACTTGTGTTTTTCCTGCTGCTCTTCATTCTCTGGCTTCTTGAATGGCTTTTGCTTCAGTAAATGCGAAATCCTCTCTCCATTACCATCTTTTAGCCTTTTCCCTTTATCCTGGTGTTTCGTCTTGGCTTTGTGTTTTCGGTGATTGTTTTCTGGGGATGAGCCGTGTTCTTTGACAGCTTTTAGGTTCTCACTAAGATCTGCTTGTAAATCAGGTTTTTTTTGCAAGCCATCTTGTGGAAAGCCCTCCGAGCAAATGGACAAGGTGCTAGTGGCAGACAATGGCACTGGCTTTTTGTTTTTTACAGCGATAGGGGAATTCTCTTCATTTACACCATTAATGCCCCTTATTTGTTTTTTAGGAGGTCTTGAGAGTTTCACATCAGAACCAGTCCCTTAAAAAACGGAAAAACACTTTTATAACTTATTTACAAAACACAAAAAAAGACCCTGTTTGCAGCAATCACAAATGAAATGCTCAAATAGGCACAGCTTTAAGGCCATATGTATTAGTATATGTAATGCACTGACTGCTATCCAGCTGGCAGTCTGCAGACATTAGTCTTTCTAAATAAAAGTTTGTCAATTATTTTGCAATCTCAAAAATATATTGTTTTACACGTTTTTTCCATGAGGTGTTTGCTAAAAAGAGCAATGTTATTCTCAATACAAAATATATACAGTACAGACCAAAAGTTTGGACACACCTTCTCATTCAAAGAGTTTTCTTTATTTTCATGACTATGAAAATTGTAGATTCACACTAAAGGCATCAAAACTATGAATTAACACATGTGGAATTATACATAACAAAAAAGTGTGATACAACTGAAAATATATTTCATATTCTAGGTTCTTCAAAGTAGCCACCTTTTGCTTTGATTACTGCTTGGCACACTCTTGATGAGCTTCAAGAGGTAGTCACCTGGCGCAGCACCCCATCACTCTCCTTCTTGGTCAAATAGCCCTTACACAGCCTGGAGGTGTGTTTGGGGTCATTGTCCTGTTGAAAAATAAATGATGGTCCAACTAAATGGAAACCGGATGGAATAGCATGCCGCTGCAAGATGCTGTGGTAGCCATGCTGGTTCAGTATGCCTTTCATTTTGAATAAATCCCCAACAGTGTCACCAGCAAAGCACCCCCACACCATCACACCTCCTCCTCCATGCTTCACGGTGGGAACCAGGCATGTAGAGTCCATCCGTTCACCTTTTCTGCGTCGCACAAAGACACAGGGGTTGGAACCAAAGATCTCAAGTTTGGACTCATCAGACCAAAGCACGGATTTCCACTGGTCTAATGTCCATTCCTTGTGTTCTTTAGCCCAAACAAGTCTCTTGTTGCCTTTCTTTAGCAGTGGTTCCCTAGCAGATATTCTACCATGAAGGCCTGATTCACACAGTCTCCTCTTACCAGTTCTAGAGATGTGTCTGCTGCAAAAGGTGGCTACTTTGAAGAACCTAGAATATGAAATATATTTTCAGTTGTTTCACACTTTTTTGTTATGTATAATTCCACATGTGTAATTCATAGTTTTGATGCCTTCAGTGTGAATCTACAATTTTCATAGTCATGAAAATAAAGACAACTCTTTGAATGAGAAGGGGTGTCCAAACTTTTGGTCTGTACTGTATTTTATCTACCGCTTTGAATTTTCTTGTTCTACAGTAGGATGATTTTCTGCCATCTGAATATCACCAAAGGCTAAAAAGAGGGACTATCTTGCGGCGATCAACAAACAAACCAAGTAACCTAAGGGTACTGAGCAGATTTTAGAATTGCAATACATCACTGAGCAGGCAAGGTAGGGAGTCAATTTTTATGTACCATAAGACCTGGTTCACACCTATGCGTTTTTGGTGCTTTTTGCAGGAACGCACTACAGTTCATTTAACATGGTTTCCTATGGGACACATTCACATCTATGCTTTTCTCAGCTGCTGCATTTTTGGAAAGGGTCAGGGACTTTTTTAAATGCAAAACTGTGCTTCAATAGAGAAGCGGCAGAAAAGCATGTAGTGCGATTTTGCCGCGATTTGTGTTTTTTAATCTGCCCTACAGCAAATTAGCCCAAAACCAGCATAAAAAAAGCAAAAACACATAAAAAAACGCGCGTGCAAAAATGCAAAATGCACTGCAGAAACGTATCAAAAGCAAACTGTATAGGTATGAACCAGCCTTTACAGTACCGACATGTTTAACCGCTTGCTTTTAGTTAATGCGCAATTTAAAAATACATTAATAATGTCAGTGTGCTTTATTCAAATAGAATTGTAGCCTCAACCTAGTTAGTCTTAAAAATGTCCATTCCCCACTCCTAGCACGCATGCTGTGTAAAATAAAAATGTGTGAGCTATCTGAGAATGCAGGGGAGAGAAGAAAGCACTCAACAACGGCTGGGAATGCTTAGGGGTGGTGACGTCACCCATAGACTCCCATGTCCCAGTTGTTGTCGGTGCTCCTTCCTCTCCCCTGCAGCTGCCTCTGGATATCAAAGAAGAGTGGGATCACAAGACCGGACCGCTGCAGACTGAAAATAGGTACGTATATACATATCTTTTACACAGGTTAGGTGTTGGGAGGGAATGGCACATTTTTAAGACTAGCTAAATTGAAGCTGGAATTCTACTTTTATACCATCTGATATTTTTGAATTGAACAGAGCATTATTAACCCTGCACTTTAAACTCCTACGGGTTGGATGAACCAAAAATGAACAGGCCTGAAATAGATTTTCAAATAAAAATAAATGCAAATGAAAAGAAAAGGCAGCCTCAATATCACCAATCCTACAGGGAAGTGGGAGGACCAATCCCAGATAAATGCATGTACCCAGCTCATGGAACGTTACAGATTGATTTTGCAGAATGGGTTTCCACTTACAGTGGGGGAAATAATTATTTGTACCCCTGCCAACTTTGTAAGTTTGCCCACTTACAAAGAAATGAAGGGTCTATAATTTTTATCATGGGTGTATTTTAAAATGATAGACAGAATATCAACCAAAAATCCAGGAAAAAAAAACATGACACAAATGTTATAAATTGAGTTGCAGTTCAGTGAGTAAAATAAGTATTTGATCCCCTACCAACCAACAATAATTCTGGCTCCCACAGGCTACAGTATGTGCTCATGTAATACACAGCTTAGTCCTGACAATTAAAGAAGTAGCCCCTAACAAAAACTCATTATGTGTATAAAAAACACCTGTCCACAGAACCTCTTTCTTCCATTCAAATGTTACCATCATGGACACGAGCAAAAAACTGTCAAAAGACATCAGGGACAATATTGTAGACCTGCACAGGGTTGGAATGGGCTACAAGACAATCAGCAAGAAGCTTGGTGAGAAGACCACTCGAGACGAGGAGACAATCGTTGGATTGATTATTTTCAAATAAAAGAAATACAAAAAAAAACATCAATTGCCCTCTGGTCTGGAGCTCCATGCAAGATTTTGCCTAGTGGGGTAACAATGATAAAAGTGAGGGATCAGCAGCCCAGAACTATATAGGAGGAGCTTGTGAATGATCTCGAGGCCGTTGGGACCACAGTCATTAAACCATTGGTAACACAATACACCACCATGGATTGAAGTCCTGCAGCGCCACAAGGTCCCAGTCAAGAAGGCACATGTACAGGTCCATCTGAAGTTTGCCAGTGAACAATTACATGATTCAGAGAAGGGTTGGGAGAAAGTGCTGTGGTCAGATTGAGACCAAAACTGAGCTCTTTGGCATTAACTCAACTCACCTTGTTTAGAGTAAGAGAAATGTAGACTATGACACATAGTACAGAGGTGGAAACTAGGGTTGTCCCAATACCGATACTGAGCATTTGCGCGAGTACTTTGGTGGAAAGTATTCCACCAAGAATTACATTTATGTTGTAGGAGATGCCAGAAATCTGACTTAGTATCTTAGTGCAGACTTCTTGGAAAATCAGTGAGTCAATCACACAAGCAGGAAATTATGTTTCTGGGGGGGATTCTGTACACGTTCTGTGTACAGAACACCTCCAGGTAGCCATATTGCATTGCATTTTAAAGAAAATTACAGAGCTGCAGATCAAGAGGAAAAGTCATTTTTAATAACATTCAATTACAATATGACTTGAGTCGCAATTGTTACATAGTAGGTGAGGTAGAAAAAAGACACAAGTCCAACCTGTGTGTGATTATATGTCAGTATTATCTTGTATATCCCTGTATTTTGTGGTCATTCAGATGCTTATCTAATAGTTTATTGAAACCATCAATGCCCGCCACTGAGACCACCGCCTGTGGAAGGGAATTCCACATGCTTGCCGTTCTTACAGTAAAGAACCCTCTACGTCATGGGTCTCAAACTGGCGGCCCTCCAGCTGTTGTGAAACTACAAGTCCCATCATGCCTCTGCTTGTGGGAGTCATGCTTGTAACTGTCAGCCTTGCAATGCCTCATGGGACTTGTAGTTTCGCAACAGCTGGAGGGCCGCCAGTTTGAGACCCCTGCTCTACGTAGTTTAAGGTTAAACCTCTTTTCTTATCATTTTAATGAGTGGCCACGTGTCTTGTTAAATTCCGTTCCACAAAAAAGTTTTATCCCTATTGTGGGGCCACTAGTATGGTGTTTGTAAATTTAAATCATATCCCCTCTCAAGCGTCTCTTCTCCAAAGAGAATAAGTTCAGTGCTCACAACCTTTCCTCATAATTAATATCCTCCAGACCCTTTATTAGCTTTATTGCCCTTCTTTGTACTCTCTCCATTTCCAGTACATCCTTCCTAAGGACTGGTGGCCAAAACTGGACAAAATTCTATATACTATATTATTTTTTTCTTATTTGTGATTTTTTTTTTCCACGAAAGTGGAGTTACCCATTAATTTGGCTATAACAATAATATAGAATAAACATAAGGGATTAAAGGATACGTTCACCT
The DNA here is from genome assembly GCF_905171775.1 of Rana temporaria. Lineage (NCBI taxonomy): Eukaryota > Metazoa > Chordata > Amphibia > Anura > Ranidae > Rana > Rana temporaria. Next base: position 140,504,400 of record NC_053496.1, on the reverse strand, counting down.
TTGTAAAAAATAAATAAAAAATAATGAATGCACATAATTGTTGCAGGTAAAAAAAATTGCAAAGGCTGTCGGTACTTGTAGCTCATTGATTCCCAGAACTCTGTGAATGAAATGATGGGCCGGGTGGGAGGAGCCCCGCACTGTTGCATTTTTTTTTTTTAAATTGTGACAAAAAGTTTGGGGAGAAGATCCCTGGCTCGCTGTCACTAGAGGCGGTTGGTTCAGGGAATAGCTGCAGTGGTGGGAACGTTGCATGCTCCACCCTAAAAACGGGTGACACCGGTAACAAGGTTCCCAAAGGTGAACTTATCCTTTAAATGAAAAGGTAATCGGGTTTATGCCTTGTAGTCTTTCATCAGCCATAACCAATACTGACATATATTTAAAATAACTGGTACCTGCAAAAATTGCACTGGTCTCTGTTCCTTGACCTGCATCTGGACTGCTCAATGTGAACAATTCATACATATCGTTGGATTTGAAGAAGCGCCTCTGCTTCGGGTCTTTCAAAACTCTGTTAGTCAAGAACTGCTTAAAGATTTGCCTAGGGACACAGACATACAGCTGTCACTGGAAAAACTTGGTTAGGGTTATAAATCTGAAATGCCAAGAATGCTAGGTTAAGCACATTGTCAATAGTAAGCTTAGTAACAACACATGTTACTGAATCACTCTGAGGAAGGGGATTCATTAGCAGCTTGACCCTTATAATAAAACCATAGAAATGCATCTTTGGAGTGATGGTGACTCAGATTCTGGCTATGCATGGCACCATTTGTTGTGGTCAGTTCAAGCACCCCCTGAAGCTATAAACTTGGGTTAAGTACTGACTAAAGCTCTACACTCAACTTGTTTGAGATTATGCACATGCAATAGTAAGCTTAGCAACTCCACTAAATCACATCCAAAAACATGTGATTTTATATCATATAACTCACTGGTAAAGACAACCAGAATATGGGGGACAAGAGGCCAAGCTGCTCTAGGCAGCCTCTCGAAACAGTTTTCTTCTCGTCTTTTCATACATTTAGAGGGACGACCAGTTCTTGGTAATTTCACTGTTGTGCCATATTTTCTCCACCTGATGAGGACTGTCTTCACTGTGTTCCATGGTATATCTAATGCCTTGGAAATTCTTTTTAACCTCTCTCCTGACTGATACCTTTTAACAATGAGATCCCTCTGATGCTTTGGAAGCGCTCTGTAGATCATGGCTTTTGCTGTAGGTTGCGACTAAGGAAATGTTAGTGAACACCTACTAGAACAGCTAAACTTTATTTGGGTTTATTCGCAGGCACTTTTAAATGATAGCAGGTGTGTACTGACTATTTAAAGCGGGAGTTAAACCGAATTTTTTTTTTAAGATTAGATTGAGGCTCATTTTGTCAAGGGGAATCAGGTAAAGTTTTTTTTTAAATCCGAGCAGTACTTACCGTTTTAGAGAGTGATCTTCTCCGCTGCTTCCGGATATGGTCTTCGGGACTGGGCGTTCCTACTTGATTGACAGGCTTCCGACGGTCGCATACATCGCGTCACGAGTAGCCGAAAGAAGCCGAATGTCGGTGTGGCTCTATACGGCGCCTGGGCACCGACGTTCGGCTACTTTCGGAAAATCGTGACGTGATAGATGCGACCGCCGGAAGACTGTCAATCAAATAGCAACGCCCAGTCCCGCAGCCCATACCCGGAAGCGGCGGAGAAGATCGCTCTCTAAAACGGTAAGTATTGCTTAGTTTTTAAAAAACTACCCGATTCCCCTTGACAAAATGAGCATCAATCTAATGTTAAAAATTAACATTTCCAGGTGAACCTCCACTTTAACATGAGTATGAATGTGATTGCTTAATTCTGAACACAGCTACATCCCCAGCTATAAGAGGGTGTTGAACACTTATGCAACCACATTATTTTAGTTTTTTACTTTTACCCTCCCCCCCCCCCCCCCATTAGATTCAGGATTTTTTTTTCTTGTTAAAGAGGTTTTATTGGATTTACAAAACATAACAGAAATTGGTAGTAGCCAGGCATAAACAAAGAAGGTGGACCACAGTGTGACAGACCTAGCCGGGACAGGGGCTTTTGGAGAGAAATGGAAAACCTTTGTTTTAGCCCCCCATGTCCCTCTTATGTGTAAGTTACCCTGTGTCTTTTAAGGGCACAGGGTGACCAAGTCAATAATGGACAACTACTTAATGGACACTGAGATTGTGGTTTGGATTACTGCAGATGGAACAGTAATATTTATCAACAATATCCCTTAAGAAATCTAAGATACATTAATTCCACTTAAATTAATAAACATTGTGCATAAAACTGAATTTACTTTTTTTTTATTAATCCACAATGCTTTGTCTAATAATGAAAGGGAGCTGAAGTTGCTATACCTGTGATATATCTTTTCTTCTATAGTCCCTGCAGTTAGCAGCCTATATACAGTGACCTCTTTCATCTGGCCGATTCTCCATGCCCTTTCTCGTGCCTGCAACATGAAATGATTAACACATACCAAATTAAAAAAAAAACCTTGATTAATGCAAACCCCATGAATACGTTTTATTCCTTAGTAAATTTATTTGTTCCTTCAAGTAAACCCTACCACCAGAATGCAGCACCGTGATCATTACTGTGAGGTCATGCCTGGCGCCATAAGGCTCCAGTCACATATATGCGAATTGGATGCGTATTGAACCCCATCCGATCCACATGACATGTTAATAAACTGGCTTTCTATGGAGCCAGTTTACATGCATGCGGTGCAGCAGCAGTGTGAATTTTCTGCGAATTTAAAGAGAGTCCTGTGTGTTTTCTGTGCATTGCGTGAATCGCACATCTACTCAGTTTTAATCACAAATTTGATTTGTTAAAAAAAAAAAAAAAAGTGTAGGGGTCCAGCCCCCCCCAATCCAATCCATGGTCTGGTATGGATTTTGATAGGACAATGTCACAAGGGTGAGGTGCCACCAGATTATGTCACCGGGTGGCCTTGTCCCTTAGCTATTTAAGAACTGTCAGATGGCGGAAGCTTTTTTTCTTTTTATGGGTTGGCGGTGGGCGCGATTGACCATGGATCTACAGCAGGGGGTGGTTGTTTTTTAAATAAGGGAATTGTCAAAAACTGTACGTGTTTTTGTTTTTCGACACTTTTTTGGGTGAATGGGTAGGTGTACAATCTACCCCCATACGCAATCACATAGAGGGATGGGGTGCGACCTGGGGGCCCCCATGTTAAAGGGGGCTTCCAGATTTCAATAAGCCCCCTGCCCGCAGACCCCCACAACCCCCGGCCAGGTTTGTGGGGAAGAGGCCCTTGACAAGATGTTTTTGGGGGGGGGGGAGCTCAGGTGGACAGGGGGGTTTAAATAAAGGACAACAACTTTACTAAAAGTTAAGTCATGCAGGGAAAGCCAATCAAAATTATGGTAGCAACTATGCAACTCACTCATGAAAGGTTTCCATTTCTGAATGATTATGTACTATTCTAAAGTCTTGCGTTTCTGTCTTGTTCTAAAGAGATGTGCGTACCTGGGTATCAGTGCTGGGGTTCCAATCAGGATCGTAGATAAGGACTCTGTTGGCTCCTGTAAGATTAACGCCTAGACCGCCAACTCTGGTTGTAAGAAGGAAGACAAAGATCGAAGCATCCTGTAACACATACAGTCAGGCTGATAAAAAACACACACACCAGCTACTTACAGTATGTACATCCATTTTCTTAAATTTAGAGTGCAAATAGTATACTGTTAAAAAGCTGAGAAATTGAAATATCAAGCTGCTTTTTGCAATCTTCATCTTACAGTCCAGGACAAATACAGCTGTGTTCATAGATTGCAAAAAAGCTGGTGAAATTTGAAATTGTACATAGAATTGATGCCGTTTTGAAAGGAAAGGGCAAAGGCTAAATGTAGATATGATTTGGAATTCTCTTATGTTCATTTACTTTCCATTTTGTTAATTGATAAAAATAAACCATTAAAGTGGTTGCAAACCCTTGTTTACAACTTTATGCTACAGGTAAGCCTATATTAAGGCTTACCTGTAGCTAACAAGGATATCTCCTAAACCTGCACGGTTTAGGAGATATCCCTGTATTTGCATGAAGCAATGGCACTATGTGCCGTTGCTTCAGTTGCACTGTGCCGTTCCCACACGCATGCGTGGGATTGACATCATCGCGGCTCCGGCCAATCACAACGCCGGAGCTACGATACCTGGAAGCCACTCTGGGACAACATGTCAGCGGCCGGAGGGGGAGACATGGACCGCTGCGGGGGCTTCGATCGGAGGCAAGTAATACATAATCCGCTAGTATGCTATGCATACTAGCTGATTATGTCTTTGTCTTGCAGGGTTTATTGTTTTTCAGGTTTGTTTCGGAGGGTTTACTCCTCCTTAATACTTCTATTTCTAAAAGTACATCAAAAGAACATCAGAGTGAGAGCAATAATTCTAGCACCATAGTTCTTCATTAACTGTAAACCAATAACCTGTTAAGGCTTTTAAAGCATCACATATGGAGAATTTTGGGTACTATAGTTTTTTTGTGACTCCAAGGGCATGTGCAATTTTAAGACTAGACATGTTTGGTATCTATTTACTCGATGCAATCCAGTAATTTCTAGCAAAAAGGCAGATTTTAACGTGTGCAAAAAATACAAAATTGCACTGGTAAGCAAGTGGTTAAAGAAAGGTCTTTCGTCTGACCACACCATTTTTCGTAAAAAAAAAAAAAAAGGTCCACATCTTACAAATTTTGTGAGGGGTATATAAACTTCTAAACAAAGCTGTAACAAGGGAACTAAAAATAAAAAATATAACAGGTGTATAATATAAAAACAAACAAAAGCAGAGAGCAAATGCATTTAAGAATATTTTCATACCTCATTGTACTTTGTGATGAGGGGTTGACGAGAGGCAACAGTTGTGGTCCCATCCATCTTGACATAGGAATAACCCATACTCATGATGAAGACCTCTAGGATCTGCAACATCTAAAAGTGAAAGTAGCTAAAAAATATTAATTTCATAGTATTTTGTCAATGACAACTATCTTGTGACAAATGAAACAATATCCTGAAACACAGAAATATTCCTTTCTGGATGCATACATTTAAAATTAATGAGAATATTGTAGCAGTATACACAATATAATTTCAATACATCGTGGACCAATTCGGTTTCATATTTTAGTCTCTGGGACAATATAAAGTGGAATCAAGCTTAGTAAATAAAAAGCAAGAGTTGTTCTTCATAAACAGCCCCAAAATTTAAAAAGGTAAACTCCAGGCAGAAGTAATAATATATTTTTATCTACATACATACACAGCAGGTAAAATACAGTGCCTTGAAAAAGTATTCATACCCCTTGAAATTTTCCACATTTTGTCATGTTGCAACCAAAAATGTAAATGTATTTTATTGGGATTTTATGTGATAGACCAACACAAAGTAGGTAATGGCTAAGCGCTAACATTTGCACGAAATGCGTCTACCTATTTGTCCCCTGCTCCATCTGTCAACCACTTGTCATATGAAGCTTCAATAAAAGGATTTTTGGAATGCAGCCATGCGGAATTATTTCTTCACGTTACACCGCATGCGAGCTGTGTGTGTGGGGATTAACCAGAGACGCACTCACCTGGAGCATAACTTTAAAAGTGAAGTTTCAGGAAAAAAACTTTCCACACCCCCCTGCGTATAACACTCAGGCACAGTTTACATTTTCAGGGTAAAAAAGTGAGTGTTATATGCCAATAAATACAGTAAATGTGAAGTGAAAGGAAAATGATCAATGGTTTTCAATTTTGTTTACAAATAAATATCTCAAAAGTGTGGCGTTCATTTGTATTCAGCCCCCTTTACTCTAATAGAGGTTGTTAGCGGTTGAATCCCCAGGAGGGGTTAGAACAACCCCATCAGCCCCATTGGAAGCCAGGGCAGCAATAGTTCCCCATTTTTCTATCTCTTTCTTCATTAGGCTTGCCATATAGTGAGGGGTAATGCCCTTGAGAGAATATTTATTGTGACCAAAAACTGAGAAGGGGGATGGTCCTCTCTGTCTTGGAGTGTTGTGTTCTTATGATGCTCTGGCACCACAGTGCAATGCCAGGGAAACATGCCTGCAATACAGCCAAGTGAAAACATGGGTGACATACCATCCGACGCATGCAAAGTTTAGGATCCAAAAGAGGGCAGTCTGCTGCTGTGTCTGAGCATTGGAATTAACCCTGGGCTGCCTGTCTGTTAACCCAACAAATGCAGCAACTGAAAAAGGAAGGGGGGACCAGGCAAAATTATAAAAATGTTGTTTGGGTACAGTGTAGCATGACCGCGCAATTGTCATTTAACCCTCCTCTTATGTTGGCTTTCTGTTACTATCCATGATGTTAACGGGTCGGTTTTGACCCGTGTCTTAAATCAGCCATAAAATACCCTCTGAACAATTATTTATCATCCAATTTGTTTCTTACCTCTTGGTTACCTTGTTAGGCTTCTTTATCCTTGAAAAGATTGGTTTTAATATTTTTGGTGTGACCCCTTAGACTTTTCTTTTGATAGCATACCTCTCATTTTCAAATTAAAAAAATGGTAAAATAAACCTCAATAGAATATTATAAATTGGTCCTGTTTCTTTACTTTATTTAGAGAAGCAGACAAGCAGGCAAAGAGATAGGCCCCTCCCTAACTACAGCTCACAGGTTTGAGAGGTGATTGGCTGTCAGTGTTACGAAGCAGAGAGAGTGTTTATGATTTCAGTTTTGGCACTTATTAGTGTCCTATAATCCTATATTATAACTGGGTCAGAATTGACCCTAACACCATAAACGTCTTAATTTTCACCACAGTATTTTATAATTTAGTGAAAAGGATTATGTTTCTATTACATTGTTTAAATAGAGGTTCCTGACAAAGTAAAAAAATCTTGATGCAATAAACAAATTTATGTGATACTTATAGACATTCAAAACCTGAAAACGGTCGGTTCTGACCCTAGTAACACAAGAGGAGGGTTAAACAGCGACAGCGCTGAAAGCTGAAAATTGGCTTGGGCAGGAAGGGGCGCAAGTGCCTGGTATTGAAGTGTTTAAAAAGTACCCTTAGAATTAATACATACGTGTTAAATAAGGATTTACAATTTTGGGAAAACGATTGCTTTACTAACCTGTCGTGACTGAGTGAATAGGAGAGCTCTGTGTCCTTGCTGTTGCCAGATTCTCAGTAGTGCTTCTACAACTATCAATTTTCCAGAGCGCTTCCAGTAACCAAACTCATCACCCTCTTCCAAATCCTCATCTCTCGTCCCCTTTAGAATTTTAGGGCCTCCAGTGAACAAATCTGGATGATTGCAGATCTTTCGTAAAGCAATAAGACCAGGGAAAACCTGTAGCATGTACAAAATAAAAGCATAAAAGAAACATTTTTTTTAATTTTTTTTTAATAATGATTTGGAAAGTCTGCAGCTTCCTCCAATACTGCCTCAACGTCCGCATTTTATGTCTGCCTAAGGCTCAGGTAGAGTAATGGAAGTAGAGGCATGGCGTTTTTTAGCCTGGGGCAAAGATGCCTGTATTAGAGACAGTTTTTGACTGAGGAATTGCGGAATAGATGCATAGAATTCTGCTTTTGTCAAGTAGGGCACGTGCATAAACTAGAATTGGATGCAGAGATGGTTATAGCCGACTCCTGCTTTGGTACAATACTAAAATGAATTAGCGTAACCACAATATACACATATCCTGTGCTCAAATTTATGAAATAACAAAAAAATAATAATAATGCTGCCAACTGACACTAATTACGTGAACAACACTTATCAGTACCATAAATAAAAAAAATATATAAATAAATCTTTTGTGCTGAAAATCAACACCAAAAATACCAAAAACGTGCTATACACATCTAATACAGTTATAATGTGCAACAAATATGATAGTCCACAAATAGTGTAAATAAAAGTCCAATCAGTCCTGAAGACCTGTGTACCCTTCCCTACGGAAAAGAGGAGTGAGGATCTGCCAAGAGTCTGTCAGAGCTATTATCCCTGGAGGGGAAAAACGCTTACTTTGACCTTCTGGTAATGCACAGTATCACAGTGGTGATTGCAAATACTGAATGGACTTTTATTTACACTATTTGTGTGTAAATTAAATTGGTACAGACTTATCAATCCCTAGATGTGATGGCTGCTCTAGTTTTCTTTTTTCTTTTGCTTTATTTCACCTGATGATTCATCCAGTAACACACTTCCTGTCTTAGATCGCCTGTTTCTGGCTAAAGTAGTAAAGCAGACACATTTGAAAAGCAGCACTGTCCGTCTGGGCAGAGGGTAATGTTAGACTAGCAGAATTAGATGGACTTAACAAATGGAAGTTGAACTCACGCCAACATGTTCTAAAAAGTTACAGCAAACATTTTTTTTGCTCCTTTAGGGATATATTTTTTACATAAATGAATAAAAGGTGACCTTGGGGTAAGCACCCCTGTCTTTGTTTATAAAGCTTGATTCGTAAGTTGAAAAATAAAAATAAATATTTTCATCGGGTGATCCTGCCAGTAAAGGAAGAACCCCCCCCTCCCCCCCCCCCAAAAAAAGAAGGAAACTGATGAAGCTACCACAAGAAATTGTGAGCTCCAAAAGGAATATATTATATATTTTCATTTGTGGGTGTAATACGGCTGTAATACATTAATAACCAATACTTTTAAGCTTCTTCTACAGGTCTCCAAGGAAGCTTGTGTCAACAGTTACCTTTGACTACATCATTAGACCAATTGCCCCCTAAAGAAGGCATTCAATTATAACTCTATGCATAAAACAAATTACACAGCAGGAATAAGTAAATTGTTTGACCTTAAACAGGATATGTACTCCTGTTCAGAAACACCTGCAATTCTTGGTTCAGCTTAACCACTTGCCGACCTCCTCATGTAGATATACGTCAGCAGAATGGCACGGATATACGTCAGCAGAATGACCCGTACGTCCTCTGCTTGACGTGGGTGGGGGGTCCGATCGGGACCCCCCCCGCTACATGCGGCGGTCGGTAAGCCTCGGGGAGCGATCCGGGACAACGGCGTGGCTATTCGTTTATAGCCGCTCCGTCGCGATCGCTCCCCGAAGCTGAAGAACGGGGAGAGCCGTATGTAAACACGGCTTCCCCGTGCTTCACTATGGCGGCGCATCGATCGAGTGATCCCTTTTATTAGGGAGACTCGATCGATGATGTCAGTCCTACAGCCACACCCCCCTACAGTAGTAAACAAACACTAAGTGAACACTAAATGTTACAGCGCCCCCTGTGTTTAACTCCCAAACTGCAACTGTCATTTTCACAATAAAGAATGCAATTTAAATGCATTTTTTGCTGTGAAAAGGACAATGGTCCCAAAAATGTGTCAAAATTGTCCGAAGTGTCCGCCATAATGTCGCAGTCACGAAAAAAATCACTGATCGCCGCCATTAGTAGTAAAAAAAAAAAAAAAAAAAATGCAATAAAACTATCCCTTATTTTGTAAACGCTATACATTTTGCGCAAACCAACCGATAAACGATTATTGCGATTTTTTTTACCAAAAATAGGTAGAAGAATACGTATAGGCCTAAACTGAGGGAAAATTTTTTTTTTATATATATGTTTTTGGGGGATATTTTTTATAGCAAAAAGTAAAAAATATAGAATTTTTTTCAAAATTGTCGCTCTATTTTTGTTTATAGCGCAAAAAATAAAAACCGCAGAGGTGATCAAATACCACCAAAAGAAAGCTCTATTTGTGGGGAAAAAAGGACGCCAATTTTGTTTGGGAGCCACGTCGCACGACCGCGCAATTGTCTGTTAAAGCGACGCAGTCCCGAACTGTAAAAACCACTTGGGTCTTTAGGCAGCAATATGGTCCGGGGCTTAAGTGGTTAACAGCTTCCCACGTCACTAAAAAGTGATATGGGAAGCTGTAAAGCTAAAACCAGTGAGAATCCTTGCTTCTGGATATAGCATATGGTTGTGGAATGTACTAGACTAGAAGATGCATAGTGCCAGCACACCAATATTTAGTAAATATTTAGTAGTCTCAATCTGACCACTACGAAGGATGAGCCGAACACCCCCCGGTTCGGTTCGCACCAGAACTTGCCGAACAAGCAAAAAATGTGTTCGAACACACGAACACTGTTAAAGTCTATGGGACACGAACGTGAAAAAGTGCTAATTTTAAAGGCTTATATGCATGGTATTGTCATAAAAAGTGTTTGGGGACCCGGGTCCTGTCCGAGGGGACATGTATCAATGCAAAACAAGTTTTAAAAAAACTGAAGTTTTTTCGGGAGCAGTGATTTTATTAATGCTTAAAGTGAAACAATAAAAGTAAAATATTCCTTTAAATTTGGGGGGGTGTCTATAGTATGCCTGTAAAATGCTGCATTTTTCCCGTGTTTAGAACAGTCCCACAGAAAAATTACATTTCTAAAAGGAAAAAAAGTCATTTAAAATTGATCGCGGCTATAATGAATTGTCGGGTCCCGGCAATACAGATAAAAGTCATTGAAAAAAATGGCATGGGTTCCCCCCCAGTCCATTACCAGGATTACCTTTGGGCCTGGTATGAATATTAAGGGGAACCCCAAACCAAAAAAAAAAAAATGTGTGGTGGTTCCCCCCAAATTTCATACCAGGCCCTTCAGGTCTAGTATGGATATTAAGTGGAACCCTGCGCCAATTTTTTTTTTTTAAATGGCGTATTGGCCGCTCAAAATCCATACCAGACCCTTCAGGTGGCCCCGCCCTCAGCTATATAACAGCTGTCACAGCGGTAGACGCGTTTGCACCGTTTTTTTTTTTCTCGTTCCGAAACTCGAGATGGATTTACATTGCGGATTTATTTATTTTTTTAAATAAAAGACTTGTCCCAAGCTGGCTCTTGTCTTTTTTACAATTTTTTACAGTTTTTTGGGTGAAATGGTAGGGGTACAATGTACCCTTTTACCAATTCACATGGGGGGGGCGGGATCTGGGGATCCCCTTGTTAAAGGGGGCTTTCAGATTCCGATATTTACAGGCATACTATAGACACCCCCCCCCAGGTACGAAATTTAAAGGAATATTTCACTTTAAGCATTATTAAAATCACTGCTTCCGGAAAAACGTTTGTTTTTCATTTATACATGTACACTTTTTATGACAATAACTTGCATATAAGCCTTTAAAATTAGCACTTTTGGTTTTTCATGTTCGTGTCCCATAGACTTTAATGGGGTTCCGCGGCTTTCAAATTTTCCCCCACAAACTCAGCATATTGTTTTGTGTTCGCCAGAACAGCCGAACAACCAAAGTTCGGCCCAAACTTATGCTCGGGCCGAACCGTTTGCCCATCCCGAACCACTACTATACTTGTTGCCACTCCATCACCTATACTTTTATACTGAGCATAATGTGGAGAGACTATTTGCTCTTTAGCCATAAAATTTGCTGAACACTTCAAAGTTATAGTCAAGCTTCAAGTTTGCAACGCACTTCAAATTAATTTATTCATCTAAATAGTACAATAGGGTAAATGCACTTTCTTTATGCATGGCTTATAAAGAGGCTTACAATTAGGTCCCTTTCACACGGACGGATAGAATGGTGCTTTTAGCTGCGGATTTTCTAGTTTTCTACCGCAGCTAAAAGCACACAATGCTTTCCTATGACCCCATTCACACACAACGCTTAGCTGCGATTTCGTTGCATGCGGTTTGGTGCGAATAGAAAAAATAGAATTGAATGCGTCCAGGTGCGATTTAGCGCAGCTATATGCACTTAACTGCAGGTAATCGCAGTCTTTTGTGTCAACTGCAGATAGCAGCGTGAGAAAAAAAGAACAACAGGAAGCACATCATAATAAAAAATAAATAAAAAGGGTTGCTATGGAAATGACTACCGCAGCTAAACGCGGCCGCATGTAAACGCACGTAATTGCAATGTACAAATGCAGCTAATCGCAGTGCCCAGAGCTTTGAATTTCACTGAAAAATTACATGCTTTTAATTGCGGCAAAACTGCCGTCCGTCTGAAAGGGGGCCTAACCCTGACAGTCTTTATTTAGTTTGTATGTGCAAATAGGGCAAACAGAAAACATATAACTACCCCCCACCCCCCCCCCCCCTAAATAAACAGTGAAACTTGATTCAGTCACTGTTTCCAGCCCTGCAAGAGTGCTATATGCTCTTAGTCTCATGTTGCTTGTCAACTAGCTTTCTTTTCAAGTTGTGTTTCTTACCCGCATGTCTCCATTTAGTATTCCATAGACTTCCTTGGAATCTATATAGGTCTGGTACACCTGTCGCTGCTCATCAGTTAAACGACAGAACAGCACCTATAAAAATGGCAATGAATTAATAGTATAAATATATTTTACCACAACAAAACAGATGTGAGATCAGACAAGCTTGAAAAAAGGTTTTAAGAAAAGTGATCCTTAAGTTTTAGCATTCACAGCGTAAAAAATAATTAAATCCTCCCTCACTCCCCCTTGCTTTCAATATGAAAAGTGTGGCACAAGATTTTTGTTTTAAATTATAAAAAAAGCACTAATTTAATTCCTTAAAGTGGATGTCACAATGTAGAGTATACGATTTCCTATCATCTGTGCCTAGTCTTGCCACAAAGAGTTACCGTATTTTCCGGCGTATAAGACGACTTTCTGGATGCAAAAAAATGCATCCAAAGTCGGGGGTCGTCTTATACGCCGGGTACGGTCTCAGTACTCACTTTTTTTTCCCCAGCGTTGACAGTCTCCATACGGCGAGCGCGAGCGTGAATGATTTCAAAGCCGCGCCTTCTTTTCAAAGTGTTCTGTGATAGGAGGAACAAAAATCTTCCCAGCAGCGCCTCTGTTCTGTGTTCCTCCTATCACAGATGCCTTCTCATCCTCGGACGAGATGAGAAGACTTCCGTGAAACAGAACAGAGGCGCTGCTGGGAAGATTTGTGTGCCGCCTATCACAGAACACTCTGAAGTGAAGGCGCGGCTTTGAAATCATTCACGCTCGCAGCATGGGGGAATGTCACCGCTGGAAGGAAAAAAAGTGAGTGTTATTGCACTGGGGGGGCAACAAGTTCAGGCATGTAATGGCACAGTGGCAATGTGGGGGCATGTAATGGCACAATGGCAATGTGGGGGCATGTAATGGCACAGTGGCAATGTGGGGGCATGTAATGGTACAGTGGCAATGTGGGGGCATGTAATGGCACAGTGGCAATGTGGGGGCATGTAATGGCACAGTGGCAATGTGGGGGCATGTAATGGCACAGTGGCAATGTGGGGGCATGTAATGGCACAGTGGCAATGTGGGGGCATGTTATGTAATGGCACAGTCTGGGCATGTAATGTAATGGTACTGTCTGGGCATGTAATGTAATGGCACAGTGAGGAATGTAATGGCACAGTCTGGGCATGTAATGTAATGGCACAGTGAGATTTGAAAAAGCCTGTTTCTGTCAGCGGTTCTGGCTCCCCCTCAGCTTCCAGAAAGACTAGAAGGAAGGGGGTAGTCTTATACAGTGAGTATATCCCAAAATCAAAAATTTTCCTGGAAAATTAGGGGGTCGTCTTATACACCGGGACGTCTTATACGCCGGAAAATACGGTAATACAGCTCTGAGCAATCCTCTTTTCTTTTTTCAGTGAGATAAATGGACAAACAGGAGAAAACTTTTGTCCGTTCTTCCCCCTTGCTGTGAATAACAGGTTATTTACATATCTCATGCACTAGCCTGAGACAGGCATTATTTTTTTAATTCCCACCCCCACTCATTTTCTGAAGTCATGTGGTTACTTTTTGGGATTTTGACTGGATGTTGGTGATCATAGCAGAATTTAGTGTAAGGAATACACAGGAGAAAATGTATGTTGACAAGGGGAGTGTAGAGTTGGGCGGGGAGTCTACTGACATCACGACTCCACCCACCGAGCTCCAGACAACAGACCCACCCACAGAATCTGCAGTTTTTCAGGTCTTATAAACAGACAGATGGGAGACATTTGACAGCTAAGGATACATGCAGGAGACATGTATATCCTTATAGATAAGTAATATGGCAGCAGTTTAGTAAGGATGAGAGTGAGTTTACATCCACTTTAATGTGTTATAATCTACTCATGTAATGCCATAATCACAAATACTAAAGAAAATAAAAAAACATAGATCACCTGTTCATTTTTGTCAGGAAGGCACAGGCTCATCTTTACATCTGCTTTCATACGTCTCAGAAGATAGGGATTTATAGTATCACGTAGCACACATGCACATTTATATGCAGTCTTAACCTACAATATAAAAACAGATATTGCTGGTACACTTAAATCAGTTACATAATTATTCATTTTGAATTAAGGCACAGGTCCATCTCGTTCAACATGTATGGTGTGTGTAAGTTCTACATCTTTATTACTTTAAAAGTGGAGGTCCACTGAAAAAAAAAAAAATGTAAAAGCCACCAGCTACAAATACTGTACCTGTCCAGGGCGCCCGCGATGTCGGCAGCCGAAGCTGATCTGTCTGTCGGCTCTCGGTTACTGCAGCCACCATCCTCGGTAAGGCAATCAGGAAGTGAAGCCTTGCGGCTTCACTTCCTGGTTATGTACTGCGCATGCACGAGTTGCGCTGCGCGTCCATACTGGTCCCTGTTGTCTTCTGGGACCCGTGTGTCTCCCAGAAGACAGCGGGGGAGGACAGAGTAGGCGCCGGAAGTGGCGTGGGTCACCACGATCACTGCAGTGATCTATGCCAGAAAGTGGGAGCAAATACCTGTATTACACAGGTATCTGCTCCCTCCTCCCCCCTGAAAGGTGCCAAATGTGAAACCGGAGGGTGGAGCTCCACTTTAACACTAAAACCCTTTACACAGTTTATGATTGAACTACTTATCATCCAACTTTATTGTGTGGCCATGCGTCTTTCGTTGTTTTCCCCAATACTGCAATCACCACTGAAAGATCTGTATATTGCAAGTGTATTCCTTCTTAAAGTGGTTGTAAACTGTTACACTTTTACCACACAATTACCAGTTAAAGCATCACAGTGCCAAATTGTAAAATGTCCTCTGAGACAGGTATTTGCACCACTTCCGGGTCTGATCCCCGCGGGGAATCCAGCCTGTGACGTCACCCCCCCCCCCCCCGCCTTCTGGGAAACACTGTTCCCAGGAGAGAGCGGGGACAAGTGACGGCGAGCATGCGCAGTAGGGAATTTAGGCAGTAAAGCCGTCAGGCTTCACTTCCTGATTCCCTCACCGAGGATGGCCACGGAAGCAGCCGAGGACCGATTGATTGCTCAGCCTCGGCTGCTGACATCACGGGCGCGCTGGACAGGTAAGTGTCCTTTTTTTTAAAGTCAGCAGCTGCCGCATTTGTAGCTGCTGATTTAAAAAAAATCGTCCGTTCCTCCGCTTTAAAGCTGGTCAGCAGAGGGAAGCATGGTGCTCTAGAATTTCCCACTAGAGGGCTGCGTTGAATTTGGACTTAATAAAACACAGTAGACCAGCACCAGCAGATGACATGGCTCCCCAAATCATCACAGACTGTTGAAAATGTTGCATTTCATTTCAAAATCGAGGTCCCAGAATCTGAAGGCAGAGTGGAGAGGCACAGAATCCAAGTTGCACGAGTTCCAGTGTGAAGGTTCCACAGTCAGTGATATTTTGTTACGCTGATGCTTTATGTTGATCTGTGTAATTTAAAGTGATAGCCAACCTATTTTTAGTATTTTATTTATCTTCCCATAGCCGAGGTTACAACATGCAGTGCAGCAGAAATAATTAAAACAATGATCTGTGCAAATTATTGCACATAGGAAAACAGCATCTGATGTCACTCCTGAGTAGGCATAGGTGTGCCCACGGGGTGTGCCCAGGCACACCCTAATCATCCCTGCTGCGCTCTTGTTCTGCACTGACTGCCTACACTCTGCAACATGTACATGATGTCCCTGTTGTCACCCAACACTGCCTGGGGTAATGCCCGCCGGCAAATACAGCTGTATGCTGCGAGTGGGAGAAATGAGCAGGGAGGAACTAGCCGCGGAGTAACCCAGCCTGGAGCCGCATAAGCCGATGCAGCTTCTATAGTTCCGGCTGCAGGTCCCGGCGGAGTGATCTACCTCTGCCCCCCCCCCTCGATCCTCTCTCTCGCTTTGAAGCAGCGGACTAGTGGAGCCTGGAGAGTGGCTGCAGCCTGCTGGAATCAAGGTGAGCACTGAAGTGAGAGCCGGTGCCCTATCTCTGCTCTCAGTGCTCTGCCTTGCAATAATAACCAAGCAGCTAACGGCACTCTGCCTGACTTGGAGAGCCATCTCACTCGGGAGTGGGGTTGCAAGTGCTCAGTGTCCGGTTGGCCCTGTCCGTTCTCCCAGCCCCTCCCTCACTACACTAACTGTCCAATGCCACACTCCGCCTCCCATTTGTGTCCGTCCAACCCCGCCCACAGTCCAACCCCATGCACGCAATGAGCTGTGATTGGGGTTTTGTGAGAAGCTGGGCGGGAGATATGAAACAATGGCTGCTATAGCTGCATAAGCCACCTAAAGGGGAACCAGCCTGAGAGAAGGGAGGCATAATTGGTAAGTGAAACTTTTGCACACCGCACAAAACCCCTGTCTCCCCCCACCACCTTTTGCACTGCCCCCCCTCCTGCCTCCATCTCTACATTCTCTCTCCCCTTCTCACTTCCTCCTCTACCCCCCACTCTCTCCCCACCTCTCTGTCCTCCCACTCTCTCTCCCTCCCCCACCTCTCTCTCCCCCACCTCTCTCTCTCTCCCCCACCTCTTTCTCTCTCCCCCACCTCTCTCTCTCTCCCCCACCTCTCTCTCTCTCCCCCACCTCTCTCTCTCTCTCTCCCCCACCCCCCTCTCTCTCTCTCTCTCTCTCTCTCTCTCTCTCTCTCTCTCCACTTCTCTCTCCCCCCACCTCTCTCTACTTCTCTCCCCCCCCCCCCCATTTTTTCTCACCCCACTTTCTC
This sequence comes from Rana temporaria, assembly GCF_905171775.1. NCBI lineage: Eukaryota > Metazoa > Chordata > Amphibia > Anura > Ranidae > Rana > Rana temporaria. The sequence continues at coordinate 140,487,416 of NC_053496.1, read as the reverse complement.
TATCTTTGCCTCCCTCCACCAACTCCTTGTCCCCCTTTTTCCTGTATCTCTCTTCTTGTTATATACAGACCAGTGTATATAATGTACCGTATGGTGTACATATAATGTACAGACTGTACCCTGGCACCATACGGTACATTATATAGAGACCAGTGTATATATAACATACAGCATGGTGTCGGGGGGTGACACCGTGTTTTGCCGCTCCGGATGACACCAACCCTAGTGACGCCACTGAGTGAGACAGCACTGAGCAGGGCAGGCAGTGGGCAAATGATGGACCAAAAAAAAAGGCAACCAATCGATATGATATGCACCCTACCCTGGCTTGTCACTGTCAGCAAAAAAGTGTGTGTATATATATATATATATATATATATATATATTTAAAAATGTGCACTTCTTTGCTGACAAGCCAGGGTTCATATAGTTTGGAATTGTATATGTAATACATATATATTTATTTTACACTAAATAAATTATATATATATATATATATATATATATATATATATATATATATATACATACATATATACACACACACACACACACACACACACACACACACACACACACTTCAAATCGATATGAACCCTGGCTTGTCAGAAAAAAAATTGCATATATATATATATATATATATATATATATATATATATATATATATATATATATATATATATATATATATATATATATATATATACACACACACATATACATACACATACATATATATACATATATATATATACATACACACATACATACACACACACACGCATGTGTGTTTGAGCTTTGGTTTGAGGTGCACACCCTAATGAAATAGGCTGCGCACGCCTATGTGAGTAGGGTAGTTCTCTGGTAACAGAAGTCTTGTCAAACCCATGAACATTAAAGAACGATACTAAAGTCTGTGTAACTAGCCAGACTCCTTAGGTCAATCAACACGCAAAAGAGTCAAAGCAGACGACATAAGACACATCACCAAGCTTTGCTGCTTTTCGGTATAGACTGGAAAGTCTCAGCATCTGACAGTAAACATCGGCAGTTCCAAAACTATCTTTTTACTCTTTTTCTAAAAGAGAATAACAAAGGTTTTAAAACACCTTAGATTTAAATGCACCGTAAACACAACTGTATAAAGTAAACAGTGTGTCTCAGAGCTGTTAATTATAACAGCTTTTGCATTCAGCACTTAATCTTCTCCCTTTCTTCTCTATTCAAATTTAAATTCTACCAACAGATGTCAGACCCTTTGTCTTCTTCCGTTACGACTGGCCAAATGCATTTTTTTTTCCTTTAAGTAATAAATGTTTAATAGGCCCTGGAGATGAAACCCTTTATAATCAGCTTGTAGAAGACTAAAAAAACAAAAAAAACAATTGTGTTGTATTAGTTAACCACTTGCTGACCAGCGCATGACTATATACATCTGCACAATGTCTCGGCTGGGCATATGGGCGTAGAGGCATTGTGGGCACGCGCCCGCCGGGAGCTCCGTGAGTGTTACCACGGGTGCCGCGGGCTCGATGTCTGCCAGGAGTCCCGCGATCGTCTCACGGAGAGGAAGAACGGGGAAAGGGTGAAAAACTGCGCTATTGAAACAAATTAAAAAATTAAATAAGTGGATGAACCTGTCCAAAAGTGGCAATTAAATGTGGGATAGAACACAAACAAAATGGAAAAGAGAAAAATTGGCTAATTATAGTCCAATAAATTTACAAAGCATGTGATTGATCCTGTGCTTAGCACTGAATCAATCACATGCTTTGCAAGCTGATGTAAACAAGCATTTCCCTGTTCTGCCTAGTGACAAAGACACTGATCACAGCTCCCTGTGATCAGTGTCGTGCCACACATAGCCCACCCCCCCCCCACAGTTAGAACACATCCCTAGGACACACTTAACCCCTTCAGCACCCCCTACTGGTAAACCCCTTTACTGCCAGTGTCATTAACACAGTAATCAATGCATTTTTATAGCACGGATCGCTGTATAAATGACAATGGTCCCAAAATGGTGTCAAAAGTGTCTGATGTGTCCACCATAATGTCGCAGTCACGATAAAAATCGCTGATCGCCGCCATTACTAGTAAAAAGAAAAAAAATGCCATAAATCTAACCCCTATTTTGTAGACGCTATAAATTTTGCGCAAACCAATCAATAAATGCTTATTGAAGAATACATATTGCTTATTGCGATTTTTTTTACCAAAAATATGTAGAAGAATACATATCAGCCTAAACTGAGGAAAACTTTATTATATATATTTTTTGGGCCATTTATTATAGCAAAAAGTAAAAAAAATAGCTTTTTTTTCAAAATTGTCTATTTTTTTGTTTAACCACTTAAAGACCTCAGGTGTTTTTCAGATTTGGTGTTTGCAAGACTAAAACATTTTTTTCTGCTAGAAAATTACTTAAAACCCCCAAACATTATATATTTTTTTTTTCTAACACCCTAGAGAATAAAATGGCGGTCATTGCAATACTTTTTGTCACACCGTATTTGCGCAGCAGTCTTACAAGCGCACTTTTTTTGGAAAAAATTCACTTTTTTGAATTAAAAAATAAGACAACAATAAATTTGGCCCAATTTTTTTATATATTGTGAAAGATAATGTTACGCCGAGTAAAATGATACCCAACATGTCACGCTTTAAAATTGCGCCCGCTCGTGGCATGGCGTCAAACTTTTACCCTTAAAAATCTAGATAGGCGACGTTTAAAAAATTCTATAAGTTGCATTTTTTGAGCTACAGAGTAGCTCTAGGGCTATAATTATTGCTCTCGCTCTAACGATCGCGGCGATACCTCACTTGTGTGATTTGAACACCGTTTTCATATGCGGGCGCTACTCGCGTATGCGTTCGCTTCTGCGCGCGAGCTCGTCAGGACGGGGCGCTTTAAAAAAAAATTTTTTTTGTTTTCTTATTTAATTTTATTGATTTTATTATTTTTTACACTAAAATATAAAAAAAAAAAAAATTATCACTTTTATTCCTATTACAAGGAATGTAAACATCCCTTGTAATAGAAAAAAACATGACAGGTCCTCTTAAATATGAGATCTGGGGTCAAAAAGACCTCAGATCTCATATTTAGGCTTAAATGCAAAAAAAAAAAAAAAAAAAAGGAAAATTTGTCATTTAAAAAAATGACAGAAAAAAAATTGTCTCTTTAAGAGGCTGGGCGGGACTGACGTTTTGACGTCACTTCCGCCCAGCAGAGCTATGAGGACGGGTGGGGGCCATCTTGCCCTCACTCAAGTCCTCACTCTCCTGGCGGCAGCATCGGATCTCCTCCGCCGCTACCGACGGCTCCGGTAAGCGGCGGAGGGCGCGGAAAAGCGGCGGGAGGGGGGGGGCCCTCTCCCGCCACCGATAACGGCGATCTCGCGGCGAATCCGCCGCGGAGACCGCCGTTATCGTTTACACGGCCGCCAGCTGAAAACATGGATATCTCAGTTGTGGCAGCAGCTGCTGCCGTTACTGAGATATCCATGTTTAAAAAGAGGACGTATATAAACAGTGGGGGGTCCGTAAGTGGTTAAAGTGCAAAAAAATAAAAACCGCAGAGGTGATCAAATACCACCAAAAGAAAGCTCTAATTGTGGTGAAAAAAGGACGTCAATTTTGTTTGGGAGCCACATCACACGACTGTGAAATTGTCAGTTAAAGTGACGCAGCGCCGAATCGCAAAAAGGGCTCTGGTCTTTGGGCAGTCAAATGGTCCGGGGCTGAAGTGGTTAATCCTGGGATCCGAGGAGGGAATGCATGAAATTCCAAGGTTTTCAAATTTTTCCTTAGTGATATTAAGCCTAGGTTGACACGGACATCGGTAAAGAAATCAGCTGAACTCGCACAATTTCATTCCCACATGTCAGTCCCGAGACAGAGAAAAAATTGTGGTTTGATGAAAGGACATTTAACCAACAAACACGTGGTACAATACAGGTCATGATTTCCATATTACCAGGACACTTAATAGATCAGCAGTCTCTGCAAAGTAGGTATGACTGCTGAGCACCTCACCTCCTAAATAAACTCTCTTAGAGGACAAACCTATACCAGCCTATATGGTGTCAGCTTTCTAGTAAAAGTATTTATAAAAGGCAAAGCATCTATGAGCAATGCCTGCATGGGACTGGGTGTCAGGCTAAAGTGGGGAAAGGAGTGGTATACATAGAGTAGCTTTTTTGGCTCCATAGCAGGACATGCTTGGGATTAGAGGCCAGCTAGGCCCTTTCTGACAGAGCTGCAAAAAAAAAAAGTCTCGGATCTGTAAAGTTCTGTAAATCTGTTCCAGTTTAAAAGCTGCTGGTGGGAAGCAACATGTATTTACAGCCACAGAAAGCTGAAGCCGCAGGTGCAGATAATCACCTCAAAATCCTTGGGTGCTAAGAGAATGAACTGCAATAAAGTCATGGGAAGCAGAACACACTGCTGCTTGGAAGTCCACAATAACGGCAGAGTGGAAATCAGATTCTGGGGATGCAGAGTGATAATTAAAGTCACATTTACAATTGCATTTTGGTCCGATGGCAGGCAGATGGAAGAAAACCAGTGTCGAGTCCTGGGGATTAGCTGCAGGAGCAAGCCCCATTGAATGCAATGGGGGGCTCCTGGCTTACACAGAAAACTGCAGCCACTACCAAGTAAGGATGAGCTCCGGCGTATTTGCATAGAACACGTGCAGAGCCCGCCAGGAAGTCGGCACCCGCGCTGCGCTAATCACAGCCAGGCAGACATTTCCCGATCTCTGCAGCCGAGCATCGGACAATGTCTGCCTGGCTGTGATTAGCGCAAAGCGGGCGCCGACTTCCTGGCGGGCTCTGCACGTGTTCTATGCGAACACGCCGGAGCTCATCCTTACTACCAAGCAATTGTGATAAGGCAATTACCTGCGAGTGATCAGCCCTGCACGGTGACTGTCTGCATTGAGGGTCGAATAAATAAATAACGTGTTTCCCCGAAAATAAGCCGGGGTCTTATATTAATTTTGGCAACAAAAGACACAGTAGGGCTTATTTTTGGAGTAGGTCTTACCATGTAATGTGCTGTCTTCTCTTCCCCTCTCTCGACCTGCCTGTTAGGAATCCCCAGTGTGAACTAAGCTAAAATGCTTGTAAAATCCTATAATCCACTCTATTACTGTAGTATATAATGTACAATGTATGTGTTTCTGTAATATAATTGTGCCAAATACCTTAATTATAGCGCCGCTCTGTGCTTTTGTGACCTGCCGGAGCTCTCTTCCCTTCATTTATGTTACAGAAACACACACATTGTACATTGTGTACTACTGTAATAGAGTGGGTTATAGGATTTTAAAAACTAGGGCTTATTTTCGGGGTAGGGCTTATATTGCAGTCCTCCTGGAAAAGTACGCTAGGTCTTATTTTAGGGGTAGGTTTTATTTTCGGGGGGAAACAGGGTAATTGCTGTGACCCCCTTGTTGATTTTTTTTGCATCTATGCATGGTCAGGCAAAGATGCAGTTGTGAATGTAGCCTAATATTGGGTCCACTTTGTGCATGAGCCTTAAATCCTTCACATGACAATCTTGCATCACTTAGGACCTTTTATGTCACCTGTGCACCCATGAAGCCCACTTTTAACAACATCCAAAATGAACATTCTATTCATTCAAGCACTTTTGGCAGCCTTTCTTTTTTCTGTATGCAACTTAGCTTTGTTACACGCACAAAACCCCCCCATCCCGACTCTTTGACGGTACAATAAGCAGACCTCTAAAACATCAAGGAAAACAAAGAGGGAACTGGGGGGTCCTGGTAGTTTGTGAACAACCTAACAATTGTTTCTTACCTGGGTGACCTGACAATCAAGTTATGGCCTGCCAAGCTAAACATAGAAAAAAGAGATTTTTAATACAGCTTACCTGTAAAATCTTTTTCTTGGAGTACATCACGGGACACAGAGCGGCATTCATTACTATATGGGTTATATGGAGTACCTTCAGGTGTAGACACTGGCAATCTCAAACAGGAAATGCCCCTCCCTATATAACCCCCTCCCATAGGAGGAGTACCTCAGTTTTGTAGCAAGCAGTATGCCTCCCAAAATGGTCCTCAAAAAAGAGGGGTGGGAGCTCTGTGTCCCGTGATGTACTCCAAGAAAAAGATTTTACAGGTAAGCTGTATTAAAAATCTCTTTTTCTTTATCGTACATCACGGGACACAGAGCGGCATTCATTACTATATGGGATGTCCCAAAGCAATGCTTACAATGAGGGGAGGGAGAACATCTCCAAGACAAAAGGATTTAATTTAGAGATATACTCAAATCATAATAAATCCAACTTAGTTGAGAAAAATAATTTTAAATTTTAAATTTAACTCAAAAAAGAGGAGCCCCCGGAATCCGAGGGTCTCAAACTGCAGCCTGCAGCACTGCCTGCCCGAAGGCAGTATCAGTATTCCTTCTTACGTCCAACTTGTAGAATTTTGTAAACGTGTGGACAGAAGACCAGGTTGCCGCCTTGCAAACTTGAGCCATAGAGATCTGGTGGTGTGCTGCCCAGGAGGCACCCATGGCTCTAGTAGAATGAGCCTTTAATGATACTGGAGGAGGCAACCCTTTCAAGCCGTAGGCCTGAGTGATTAATTGCTTAATCCACCTAGAAATGGTGGACTTTGCAGCTGCCTGCCCCTTCTTGGGCCCATCCGGTAGAATGAACAGCACATCTGTTTTCCGGATCTTCTTTGTAGCTTTAAGATAGGCCTTCATGGCCCTGACAATATCCAAGGTATGCAGCAACCCTTCCTTTCTGGAAGTAGGTTTAGGGAAGAAGGATGGTAATACCAAATCCTGGTTCGAATGAAAACTGGATATGACCTTCGGTAGGAAGGATGAGGGCGGAGAACGACCCTGTCCTTATGAAAAACAAGATATGGTTCCTTACAGGATAAGGCCGCTAGCTCCGAAACTCTTCTTGCGGAAACTATGGCAACCAAAAATACTAACTTCCTTGTCAGTAGAACCAAAGGAATTTCAGCCAACGGCTCAAACGGTTGTTTCTGTAAACTTGACAGAACAAGATTTAAATCCCACGGACAAAGCGGGGATTTAACTGGAGGTCTAATACGTAAGACCCCTTGAAGGAAGGTCTTAACCAGCGAGTGGGTGGCCAGCGGCCGCTGAAACCACACTGACAGAGCAGAAATCTGTCCTTTGATTGTGCTTAATGCCAATCCTTTATCCACTCCTAGCTGGAGAAAACTTAATACTCTATCGATGGTAAATTTGCGAGAAAGCCATCGCTTGGACTCACACCAGCCTACATAGGCCTTCCAGACCCTGTAATAAATCACCCTAGAGACCGGTTTCCTGGCTCTGATTAGGGTAGAGACTACTTTCTGAGACAGACCTCTACCCCTGAGAATCAGGGATTCAGCTTCCAGGCCGTCAAATTTAGATGCCGTAAGGCAGGGTGGAGGATCGGACCTTGCGATAGCAGGTCTGGCCGTAGAGGAAGAGTCCAAGGGTCTCCCACTACCATCTTTAGGATGAGTGAGTACCATGCCCTTCTGGGCCATGCTGGAGCTACCAGGATGACTGGTATGTGTTCCAGCCGGATCCTGCGCAGCAGGCGGGGTAGTAACTGGAGCGGGGGAAACGCATAAAGAAGTTTGAACTGATGCCAAGGGCAAACCAACGCATCGGTTCCGCAGGCCATCGGATCCCTTGAGCGGGATATGAACCTGTCTAGTTTCTTGTTGAGTCTCGATGCCATGATATCCACGTCCGGCACTCCCCATCTTTGGCAGAGTGCTTGAAAGACTTGTGGATGCAGAGACCATTCCCCCGGCCATAGAGTCTGGCGGCTTAAGAAGTCCGCCTGAAAGTTGTCCACTCCTGGAATGAATATTGCCGATATGCAGGGCACATGCGCCTCTGCCCATAGGAGAATCAAGCTCACCTCTCTCTGAGCGGCTTGACTCCTGGTTCCCCCTTGGTGATTTATGTATGCCACGGCCGTGGCATTGTCTGATTGAATTCTCACCGGGAACCCCTGCAATTTTGACGTCCAAGCCCTGAGGGCTAGTCGAGCAGCTCTGAGCTCCAAGATGTTGATGGGCAACTGCTTCTCTGGCTTTGCCCAAGTACCTTGGCGAGTGCAACCATCCAAAATTGCTCCCCAGCCCGTCAGGCTGGCATCTGTGGTCACTATCTTCCAAGCCACTGGGCTGAAAGACTTCCCCTTCAGTAGATTCTGAGGGTCTAACCACCAACACAGACTTTGTCGGACTCTTGATAAGAGCGGCAACGGGATATCCAAGGCCTGTGGCCTTCTGCTCCATGCTGACAGGATGGCTGCCTGTAGGATGCGAGTGCTTAGAACCAGTAGGATTAATTCCTTGATGGCTTTTACCTTCCTCAGAGGTAGGAACACTCCTTGTTGTTCTGTGTCTAATCTCATGCCGAGATATTCCAACTGCCTTGTGGGCTGGAAAGCTGACTTTTCTCGATTTAGGACCCAGCCGAACCTCTCGAGGTATTGGACCGTGAGGGCCACTGCTCGCTCCAAGCCGGGAGACGAGTGGTCTATGACTAGGAGGTCGTCCAGGTATGCTAGGATCGTGACCCCTTGGATCCTTAGCTTGGCTAGGATCGGAGCTAGGACCTTCGTGAACACCCGGGGGGCCGTAGCCAACCCGAAGGGAAGCGCCACGAATTGGAAGTGACGCGAAGCCACCATGAAGCGTAGATATCTTTGATGTGGCTGATAAATTGGAACATGAAGGTAGGCATCCTTTATGTCTATGGACGCCATGAAGTCGTCCTTCTGGAGTGTGGCAGCTGCTGACCGCACGGATTCCATCCGAAATGAGCGGATCTTTAGATATGCATTTACCATCTTTAGGTCCAAAATTGGCCTGACATCTCCATTGGATTTTGGGATGATGAATAGGTTGGAGTAGAAACCCAGCCCCTGTTCCAGGACTGGTACCTCTACTATTACTTCCTGGGAAAGTAGATGATCTAATGCCGATCTTAATGCGGCTCCCTTTTCCGGATCGTTTGGAATCCTCGACTTCTGGAAATGAGGAGGAGGAAACCTTAGGAAATCTAATTTGTAGCCTGTGGCCACGGAAGACCGTACCCACTCGTCGGGAATGCTGGCTTCCCAAATCTCTGAAAAGAGTCGCAGCCTTCCCCCCACCTTCGTGGGTGGGGGCGCCCCTTCATAAGGTTGGCTTGGGGGCTGGTTTTGCTGGTTTGCGAAACCACTGCCTTTTGCCTCTAACAGCCTGTCCTTGTGATTTGCTGTTGAAGCCGAAGTTTGCTTTTGCAGGAGGCCGTCGATACTGCTTGGCATTAGAGGGCCCCTGCCCAGGGGAATACTGTCGTTTAAACGCAGGCCCCTGAACCTTCTTCTTAGTTGGCAAGAGAGTACTCTTGCCGTTTGAAATGGTCTGAATGTATTTATCTAGGTCTTCTCCGAAGAGTCGTCCTCCATGGAAGGGGAACCCTACCAGGAGCTTCTTGCATGGGGGCTCAGCCTCCCAGCTTTTTAACCATAAGAGTCTTCTCATATGGATAAGGGATAACGATAAACGTGACGCTTGCTGGATAGAATCCTTGATTGCGTCTACCGTAAAACATATGGCCTTAGGGACATCCGAAAATTCTTCTGCCTGCTGGGCAGGAATAAGTTCAAGCATTTGCTTAAATTGATCCGATAAAGCTTGAGCGACTCCAATCGCAGCCACGGCTGGCTGTACTACTGCCCCTGCAGTAGTGAAGGAGTTCTTAAGTAGTGCTTCCAAGCGCTTATCAACTGGATCCTTGAACACCTGTATGTTTTCTACAGGGCATGTTAACGATTTGTTAACACATGAGATGGCTGCGTCCACTGCAGGAGTAGCCCATCTTTTGGAAAATTTTTCTTCCATAGGATATAGGACAGAGAACTTCTTAGGTGGTAAGAAGATCTTATCTGGCTTGTTCCAATCTTGGAACAAAACTCCCTCTAATAGAGGATGGATCGGAAACACAGCATTGCTTTGAGGCGCCCTCAGTGAGCCCAAAGCTGAAACCGTCGATACCTGGAGATCTGGTACTGGCAAGTTGAATGCCCTATGGACCAAGTCCGACAATCCTTGAATCCACCAGCTCTCCCTCAGGGAGACTGCCCCAGACTCCTCTGTTTCCGGATCCTCGATCCCTGAACCTACTTGGTCCTTGTCCAAGAGGTCGTCCAATTCCCCTGAGGAAAGGACCTCCTCTTCTGAGGGTCCGCGCTCGGGCGACGGAGATCTATTCCGCTTACTGCCCCGCATAGCTGCGGCTATCATTTTACCCATGCTTTTCTGCATCTCTTTTAAAGAGGTGAGTAATACCTCCTCCGTGACCATCTTAGGGTTGGACTGACCCGCGTCAGCTCCAGCCCCAGATCCCGATGGCCCCAAGGCTCCCTGTGGGGAAAGCAGCGGCATAGCTTTGTCCGAGACCTCAGACTCTCTGGGGGAATCCCCACCTCTTGTACCCTTGTTTTTTGATGCCATGGTACAATACCGAGGTACACCTGCTACTTATTGGTACCTGGGACTTATAAATAGTTAAATGCCCAAACACCTGTTTGGGGGATAAAAAAATGCTTCCTCTCCCCTAGATGACACTTTTTTTTTTTTTTTTTTTTTCAAAAAAAAATCTTTTTTTTTTTTTTTTTTTTTTTTTCAAATCTAGGAAAGAAAAAACATTCTGTCCCCCTGAGTAGTATTGCAAGAAAAACTATGAGATGGAAAAGAAACAGCCTATTCCTAGGCTTGAAAACAGTCTTTCTGAAGACTGCAATATTCTTTCTGGCCACTGTGTGTCCTCGGCGCCCCGTGCTTGCCGTTCTGGTCTTTCCTCCTCAGTTCCAAAGTATTGAATGAGCTATATGGAACAAACAAGGAAGGGCCGCCCCTTCCTTAAGCCACTGACCCGCCCTTCCCCCCCAGCAATCTCAAACAGGAAATGCCCCTCCCGACAGGGGGGGGGTGGGGTTGGGAGGAAGGGACCTCTCTGCTCCAGCAAACTGCAGCCTGCAGCCTGGAACCATGAGGAGGTCAGCGTTTTGCCTGCTTTGCAGGCCGTGAGGAGGAAGACTGAATGGAGCATCGCCTGGAGGCTTGCAGGTAAGCACAGCTCTCTGACACACACATATACTTTTATATCACACAGGCCCCACTCAATGCTTTTCCAACACTACAAGGGAGGTCACATCTTATGGGGAATAATACATATAGAGCCATCCTATCTTTATGATATGTGACTAGTTTGCCAGATGCAGTGCATAACTTTAGGCATGTCCCCTGTGACCCCCCAGAAAAAACCTGCTAAGAACCAAGTTCCGCAAGTTTTCCCCTCACTTACCTGCTCCATGCCGCAGGACTTTGCCAAGCAAGAGGCCCAATCTTCCCCCATCTCGGTGGGGATGTCTAGACCTTCAGGCCCTGGGTTCCTATGAAGGATCCACTGTCCTGGGCCCATATAGCACTCTGGCAACAGAAACATTAGGCACCCAAAGGTTTCTAAGTTCTGGGCCCAGGGTCCAGCTCTCTAAAAAGAAAAGCATTATGGGCTATACCCCAAGGGTTTGGGGTCCGGTTACTGACCACTTTAGCGCTGAGGCTTTTTTGGACAGAACCGGTTAGCTCACCTAATCCCAAGGATGTGGAGGCAAGCTAAACCATGACTAACACCTAAGACACTGGCGGAAAAACCGAGGTACTCCTCCTATGGGAGGGGGTTATATAGGGAGGGGCATTTCCTGTTTGAGATTGCCAGTGTCTACACCTGAAGGTACTCCATATAACCCATATAGTAATGAATGCCGCTCTGTGTCCCGTGATGTACGATAAAGAAATCATGTTTTAAAATACAAAGAAACGTTCATGCACTGGCCTCTCTGTAGTAGCTGCCTGAAAAGTGTGCATTTTCCCATTCAAGTGGATGTAAACCCGAAAATGTTTATTTATTTTTTGATGTCACAGTATAAGGCCGGGTACACACGGACAAACATGTATGGTGAAAGCGGTCCGTCGGACCGTTTTCACCATACATGTCTGCCAGAGGGCTTCTGTACGATGGTTGTACACACCATCGTACAGAAGTCCGCGCGTAAACAATACGCGGGGCGTGTCCGCGGTGTCGCCGCGTCGATGACGCGGTGTCGCCGCGACAATGACGCGGCGACGTGGGCGGCCCGCCTTTAAAATGCTTCCACGCATGCGTCGAAGTCATTCGACGCATGCGAGGCACGGCGGGCGGCTGGACATGTACGGTAGGTCTGTACTGACGACCGTACATGTCCGAGCGGGCTGAATTCCAGCGGGCTGTTTTAAAACAAGTCCAGGAATATTTGTCTGCTGGGAAAAGGCCCGGCGGGCAAATGTTTGCTGGAATTCGGCCCGCTCGCGCCCACACACGACCAAACATGTCTGCTGAAACTGGCCTGCGGGCCAGTTTCAGCAGACATGTTTGCTCGTGAGTATGGGGCCTAAGATTTACTATAATCTGTGCCTAGTCTTGCCACACAGAGTTAATCCAGCTCTGAACAATCCTCTTTTATTGTTCAGTGAAATAAAAACGGACTTACAGAGAAAAACCTTAGTCCGTTATGCCCCCTTGCTGTGAGTGACAGGTTATTTACATATCTCATGCACTAGCCTGGAGAAAGGCATCATTTTTTAGTTCCCACCCCCACTTCTTTTCTGAAGTCATGTGGTTACTTTTCTGGATTTTGACTGGATATTAGTGATCATAGCAGAATTTGGTTTAAGGGGAGTGTAGAGAAGGGCAGGGAGTCTACTGACATCACGACTCCACCCACTGAGCTCCAGACAACAGACCCACCCACAGAATCTGCAGTTTTTCAATTCTTCTAAGAGACAGAGGGGAAACATTTGACAGGTAAGGATACATGCAGGAGGCATGTATATCCTTATAGATCAGCACTATGGCAGTAGTTTAAAAAAAGGATGAGAGTGGGTTTACATCCACTTTAAGGCCCTGGACTGGAGAAAGCCAAAGTGCAGATTCTATGCATTTGAATTAAACCCACCTGACCGGGTGAGGCACTTCTAACTTCATCCAAAGAGTACATTTTCATCCTTCAACATAACCAATATATGGTAACAAAGTATGAAAGCATTCTATTTGGTTCAGTTTATAGTCAAACTAAAACAGCAATTGTCTGTTATCCATTATCTCTAAGCAGCTGGTCACAGTGTAAAGTAGAAATCAATAAATTACGATAATGTAAAAATTTGTAGGAAGCCAGAAGATGAAGCCATAATAACTAGTTCCATACATTATATTCCACCAACTACACAATAAAAAAAGAGACCATACCTGTACAGGAGAAGCATTTGTATACCCTCCCATGGTGATGGGTACAGAAAACTGCTCCATGAACACTGGAAGTGTACCAAGTTTTCCAGGGAACACAAAGTCAAACAGAGACCATAACTCCCGCAAATTGTTTTGCATTGGGGAACCAGACAGGATTATACGATGTGGGGTACGGAACTGAGAAAGAAACACTTGCATTAGGATAAAAATAAATCTTTAGCAATCAAATGCACATATCTATAATACATTGTCATTCTATCACCTGTTTGCAAGCCATAGTGACTGCTGCATTAGGATTGCGGATCTTGTGGCCCTCATCCAGGATGATGTAATGCCAATGATATTTTTGGAGATCCTCTTGCAAAAGGCGCATATTAGCATAAGATGTAATCAGAATACCACGACTTTTGCCAATTTCCCCGAGCAGCTTAACCTGGCACAAGTGAAGAAAAAATTGTATAGGATAAAAAATAAGACAAATCTTCATATATCTAAGCTTCACTTTGTTCACAAAATCCTACTCTACAAACGTGGATGTCATGCAGGCAATTCCTCAACTCTGCATATACAGGGTGTGGAGAAAATTGTAGTTTCTAAGAGGAGGGCGCCAATAGATTTAGATTATGAAAAAAATAAGTATTTTGGATATTTACTTTAGGCTCCATGAAACTGTTAGGTCTCAATCATAAATGGGGCGTCTCATATTATGAATAAAGCTTTGGTTTATATTGGTATTATGCCTTCAAACTGAGTTAAAATGGTTCTTTTATGCGCTTTCTGCACTGTCAGTGTTTTTTTTTTGCTTTTGTTTTGTGTAGTTAGTGAACTGACACCAATTTAATTTACCCTTATAATCATGGGTGTATGGGAAGTAACAAATATATTCATGGATAATGATTTTCCCCAATTTTTCTATATTCTTACACATTGTATTTTTTCACCATGCAATCTTTTTTTACATGAAATGTTTTTTATATTACTTTCTGGAATTTACATAGCTTTTAGTTTGACTGCCTATCTCATTTCTTGAGGTGCTAAAATGGCAGGGCAGTACAAAAACCCCCAAATGACCCAATTTTAGAAAGTAGACACCCCAAGGAAATTGCTGAGAGGCATGTTGAGTCCACGGAATATTTTATATTTTGCCACAAGTTGGGAAAAAGTACAATTTTTTTTTGCACAAAGTTGTCACTAAATATATATTGACTAAAATATATTTTGCTCAAACATGCCATGGGCATATGTGGAATTAAACCCCAAAATACATTTTGCTGCTTCTCCCGAGTACGGCGATACCACATGTGTGGGACCTTTTGGGAGCCTAGCCGTGTACGGGACCCCCAAAACCAATCACCGCCTTCAGGATTTCTAAGGGCGTAAATTTTTGATTTCACTCTCAGTGCCATCATGGGGCCCCCAATTTCAGGGCAGTGTGGGCTCAAGGACCAGCTGCTTTGGGGAAAGTGCAGGGGGGCCCTCAAGCAGCTGGGGCCCCTGGGCAGTGCCCAGATGTGCCCTCTCATTAAGACAGCCCTGGGTACACCTGACCTTGGCAGGGACCTCAACTTCATCAGTGCTATCTGTCATGGAGCCGCTGTCTACAGGATTGTATTCTGAGCCTGAATCTGACAGATGAGTGACCTACTCTTCACTATCTGTCGAGCTCAGAAACGTGTAAACCTCCTCACTAGTGTACCTTCGATTTGCCATTTTGGACTCTAAATTTACTGGTTCACTAGTAAGATTCAAAGATAAAAAAGCACCTGACTGTCGGACAACTGTATAAAATGGTACCAAAAAAACTGTTAGCGATCGCAGGAATCAGGCCTGACTCTGCGAACGCTGCAGTTATGTGTGTAGTGTTTTGTAAGCGACAGTGATCTATCGATACTGCACTTAGGTGGGCTGGGTGGAGGGGCAAAACGCAGGTGCTAGCAGGTATCTGGGCTGATCCCCCTAACACTGCGTTTTTGGGAACCCTAAACTGCTGGGGATGCTAGTATAGATCTGATCAGATCACATATTGATCTGTTCAGATACTATACCACCAAGGGAGGTGTATGCTTGCCGACGTGGGTGTTAGCGCTACTGGCACTAATTTGACACTGCTTGGGGCGATGCAGACCCTATCTGACACTAAACCTAACTGATATCACCCGCCAGGCGATCAGGGGGTTAAACCTTTATTAATAAATGGCGGGTGCCCTGATACTATAAAAAGCAAAACTAACCAGCGTCACCCGTAAACACCCGTTTAAAACCTTTATTAGGTAGTATATGGGGGGTAACTGACACTATATAAAAACCTGTCGGTGAACCTAAATAGCTAACTGGCTAACTAGCGCCACCAGTGACACTTATACAGCGATCATAAAAAAAATCGCTTAGTGACACTGGCCACAGGGGGTGAAAGGGTTACCTGGGGGGCGATCAAGAGGTTAAACCTTTATTAGGGGGGTTAGAGGGTACTCTACACCTAAAGGGGCCTAACACTAACTGCCCTGACAATTTTTAAAGTCATAAATGACACCAAATGCAGTGATCAGTAAATAAAGGACTACTGCAATCAGTGACACTGTGACTGGGGATGCAGGGGGTGATCTGGGGGGGGGGGGGTAATTTGTGTGCCTATGTGTCCTGGGGTCAGTGTACTGTTGTGCACTTACTATTAGATGTCTACTCTCCTCCGGCTCTGGACCAAAAGACCGCCACGAGGAGAGATGACATAATTTCCTCTGTGTTTACAATTCACAGACAGAGGAAGCTCCTCATTTGCCAGGAACGATCGTGAAGGGGTGGCCATGAATCGATTGGGCCCCGCACCTGCTGGGAGGCAGGGATATATATATATATACTCCCATTTGCCTGCCCAGTGCAGTTCTGTCTACGTATATCATCGTGAGGTGGTCGGCAAGTAGTTAACTTGTCAGAAAAAGGCTTAGTCCTTAAAGTGGTTGTTAAGCCACTATTATGGGATTTTTTTTATACAGCACAGACACAGGGGCAATTAACGTTATATAACAGAGGGGATGGCATGCTCATACAATAGGAATGGGAGCAGCAGGAGAAGAGGATCATGGAGTGGACGGAGCTGACAGGCAGGGAAGGAGGGGGGGAGGACAGAGTAAACCTGAGAGCAGGGCTGCGGATGACAGAGGCACGTAAACTTACCGCGGTGTCAGGGCTCAGCAGCCATGATAAACCGTGGTCAGTTTACAAAGGGGAGGGCATAGCCAGGCAGGATCAGCCAGGTATTTTCAGGTGATACAGGAGGCCAAATTACACATTACAAGCTGTAACGGAATGACCCGGGACACCCAGAGACTTTGTGAGGATGGGGGATACTCCTGTGTCATCGTCACTGATAACTCTTGGGTCTGAGTCCACCCTGTGCCTTTTGGGCATGGGGTGGCAAGTGAATCATAATTCATGTATTACATGAGATAGGACATCACTGATAGTTCGTATTGCAGGATTTTGAGATACTGCAAGATGTTGGCCCAACCAGTCAATAGTTACTCATTCTATGATTAGCCCTGACTAGTGACATGCTAATTGAGTCAGGGCCTGGAAGACATTCCATTGTCCTTGTGTAAAGGTGTTAACCCAGGTCTGCTCCCAGAACTCTATAATGCATGCTAAATACTGTTTATGTGTGATAACACTGTCTACAGCCTATTGATGCTCAGAGGTGTGAATAGGTGTCAAGCTGTATGCGGAGACGAAACGTCTGCCTAGGGAACTCAGTGTGTGAAGGTGTTTTGTTTGTTATGCTGTTAATGAAGGAATGTTTAGTAATTAGCCTTAGTGTGTGGTTAGGGGGGTAGAGATCTCATTGTTGCTTTAATGCCTTGTACTGTATAAAAAGCTGAGACGAAACCATTAAAGTATCTATTACATTTGAAACCAGAAGCACAGAGCTGTGTGTCTCGTGTCTGGGGGGAATTCTTATGGATCGGGTCCTGTTGGTTGGAGTGTCGATAAGCTGTCGTGACTGGGATGGAAGGTCGTAAACGGTGGTGACCGTTACACAAGCACTGTGCTGTATAACATGCTATAAGGGAACTATTTGTTAGGTTAACAAACACTTTAACTGGCTAAACTGCCCTCATTTGCAGACCGAAGTTCATCCCTTTGATCTGAAAGAACCAAATGATACAATGTTTTCTTATTTTTTAAACTCTCAACCCTGAGCAATGTTGTGATGAATTTTGCTGGCTGACTTTTTTTTTTTACAGCTGTCAGCTGTGAGCAGAGAACAGCTCTGCATTCGTTACATGAATTGTGGAAATGCCAGATTAAGATTGTGGGGGGGAGGGCTGATTCTAGAATGCAACTTTTTAACCACATCAATACTGTGCACTTTTGCCCCCTTCCTTTCCAGGCCAATTTTCAGCGCTCTTGCACTTTCAATGACAATTGCTCGGTCATGCCATGCTGTACCCAAATGATTCATGACTCATGCGATAGAAGCAAAAAAAAACAATATTTTTCTTTGTTCTTTTATTCTATTGATGGACTTGTGTCTTTTTTCAACCTGACTAACTATGTAACCATTTTAAAAGAAATCCTATAAAATCGAATTTTGTTATAAATTTAAGCCAAAATGTATTCTGCTACATGTCCTTGGTAAAAAAAAAAATCCCGTTAAGTGTATAATAATTGGTTTGTGTGATCACGGACAGATGTACGCAGATGATCATGTACAGATGTGCGCAGATGATCACGGACAAATATGTGTGCAGAAAATCTTTGGGACATATAATTTTACTGTTACATATGTGGGGGACAGGTGTACTATGCAGGGACATTGCGTGGTGACGTGTGTTTTACATTGTGTGTTTACATTAGTGTGTTACTAGGCTGGTGATCAGTGTGTAAAAAGCTGTAAAAAAACAGCTCATACACACCGATCACCAGCCGGCTGCAACAATCCGCTCTCCTCTCCTCACGACAACTAACGTGTGAGGAGAGGAGAGCCGATCGCCTAGCAAGCGGCTCTCCGTTTACATCACATGATGGCTGTGATTTGACACGGCCATCATGTGATCAGGAGGGCCAATCACAGAGCCCTCCTGCCGATCTGAGATGCATTGTGTCTGGGTGACATGAGCGCATCAGGGCTGCGCAGGCGTGCGCGATCCCCCTCCTTCTCAGAAGGAGAGAGCGCCCACCCGGCCGTACATATGCAGTGGCCGGGTGGGAAGTAGTTATTTAGAATATCTGAAAGAAAATTGAAGAAACTATAAAAGTATTGTGTTCTCACCTTTTTTCCAGGAAAACTTCCTGTCTCGTGAAGTACAGCTACACGGAACTGAGGCCACCAAGTATGGAATTCCTTCACCCACTGGTGCATTACAGTAGCAGGACACACAATAATACTGGGACCCAGTCCTTCATATCTGTAAATTAGGGGAAAATCCAGGCCAGTTTACCAAGCTATAAATTATTAAAATTAAACAGTTTGTTATTTTTTTCTCCATTATTGCTTCAAAATGTGTGATACAATTTCTATTGATTACATTTATTGTTTTCACTTTGTCAGCATTAATGTAAACTGTATTACTGAACTTCATGTTGTAGGATGATTATATACACTCACCAGACACTTTATTAGGTACACCTTGCTAGTACTGGGTTGGACCCCCTTTTGCCTTCAGAACTGCCTCAATTCTTTGTGGCATAGATTCAACAAGGTGTTGGAAACATTCCTCAGAAATTGTGGTCCATATTGACATGCTAGCATCACACAGTAGCTGCAGATTTGTCGGCTGTACATCCATGATGCAAATCTCCCATTCCACCACAGCCCAAAGGTGCTCTGTTGGATTGAGATCTGGTGACTGTGGAGGCCATTGGAGTCCATTGACCTAATTGTTATGTTCAAGAAACCAGTTTGAGACAATTTGAACTTTGTGACACAGAGCATTATCCTGCTGGAAGTAGCCATCAGAAGATGGGTACACTGTAGTCATAAAGAGATGGAGATGGTCAGCAACAACACTCAGGTCGTGGCGTTTAAATGATGCTTAATTGGTACTAAGGAGCCAAAAGTGTGCCAAGAAAATATCCCTAATGCCATTACACCACCAGCAGCCTGAACCGTTGATAAAAGGCAGGATGGATCAATGTTTTCATGTTGTTTATGCCAAATTCTGACCCTACCATATGAACACCGCAGCTGAAATAGAGACTCATCAGACTAGGCAACTTTTTTCCAATCTTCTGTTGTCCAATTTTGGTGAGCCTGTGCAAATTGTAGCGTCAGTTGTGGTGTGGTCTTCTGCTGCTCTAGCCCATCTGCTTCAAGGTTCGATTTGTTGTGCGTTCAGAGATGGTATTCTGCATACCTTGGTTTTAACGAGTGGTTATTTGAGTTACTGTTGCCTTTCTATTATCTCAAACCAGTCTGCCCATTCTCCTCTGACATCAACAAGGCATTTTTTGACCACACAACTACCACTCTCTGGACATTTTCTCTTTTTTGGATCATTCTCTGTAAACCCTAGAGATGTTTGTGCATGAAAATCCCAGTAGATCAGCAGTTTTTGAAATACATAGACCAGCCCATCTGGCGCCAACAACCATGTCACATTCAAAGTCGCCTAAATACCCTTTCTTCCCCATTTTGATGCTGGGTTTGAACTTTAGCATTGAGTTGCTGGCATGTGATTGGCTGATTAGCAATTTGTGTTATCAAGTAATTGAACTGGAGTACCTAATAAAGTGGCCGGTGAGTGTATATTGGATACTAATTTTCAATGGTTACATGTTATTTATACTGTATATTGAGATGAGGTAATGACACTTTTTGTTCTTTTTTTTATATTATTTTCCTGTAATTGAAAAAAAAAAAATTTATGTATGTATGTGTGTGTGTGTGTGTGTGTGTGTGTGTGTGTGTATGTGTGTATATATATATATATATATATATATATATATATATATATA
Source organism: Rana temporaria (assembly GCF_905171775.1). Classification (NCBI taxonomy): domain Eukaryota; kingdom Metazoa; phylum Chordata; class Amphibia; order Anura; family Ranidae; genus Rana; species Rana temporaria. The sequence goes on along the minus strand of NC_053496.1, from coordinate 140,467,098 downwards.
TATATATATATATATATAAAAAGAGTCCGATACAAATACAGAATTTCTGCATAGCAGTAAATTAATCTTGGCATAAAAAAAGGGTTATTTGCTTCATGTAAGCCTTAAAGGATAGGTTCAACATTTAAACGTTACACTCGTATTTAGGGTGCGACGCGAAACACATTGACTCAGACCCCTCTTTCCTCCTAAGCCACCCCATCCCTGTGATTGCGTGGGTGGAGGAATCTGTGAATTAAGAAACAAGTCCCGTCGTCCACTGCAGCAGATGGCTTGTAGTTTTCAATGGACTGAGGTTGCTCTCACAGTACATTGACACTTCCACTTTCAAACAGAAACCTAATACAGAGATATGGCAAGAAAGCTGGATGACGTGTCTGCAGGAGCCTGACATTGCACTCATGATCCACTAATCACAGGTACGATGCTCTGCAGGCATTTTTTTCCTGTAAAAATGTGTGAATTTAATGAATTTAATATTTGTTTGGAAAGGTAAACTTATCCTTCAAAACAGAACTAAAGCCACCTATACTCAACTCCCCATCCAGTGATGAAATATGGTGTGTTAAAGCGGAACTCCACCCGAAAGGGGAAGCTCCGCTTGTCTGCCTCCTCCCCCCCTCTCCGCTGCTATATTTGGCACCTTTTGGGGAGAAGGGGAGAGGGGAGAAGGTACCTGGTTTTACCAGTTTGACACTATTCCAAAGTGACACAAAAAATATCAATTAACCACTTGCCAACCAGGCCAATTCTAACATTTCTCTCCTACATGTAAAAATCATAATTTTAGCAGCGAACGTAGAGAATACAATGGCGGTCATTGCAACTTTTTATCTCGCACAGTATTTGCGCCTCAATTTTTCAAACGCTGTTTCATGCTTTAAAAAAAAAAAAAAAACAGTAAAGTTAGCCCAATTATTTTGCATGTGAAAGATGGAGTTACGCAGAGTAAATAGATACAAAACATGTCACACTTCAAAATTGCACACGCTTGTGGAATGGTGACAAACGTCGGTACTTAAAAATCCCCATTGGTGACGCTTTAAATTTTTTTACTGGTTATGTTTTAAGTTGCAGAGGAGGTCTAGGGATAGAATGATTTCTCTCGCTCTAACGTTCGCAGCGGCACCTCACACGTTTTCATATGTGAGCAGGACTTACGTATGCATTCGCTTCTGTGTGCAAGCACACAGGGACAGGGGTACTTAAAAAAATAAAAAAATTGTATTGTTAATTTTACTTTAAATTTTTTAGTTTGACACTTTAAAAAAAAAATTGATCACTTTTATTCCTATTACAAGGAATGGAAAAATCCCTTGCGATAGGAATATGGCATGATCAGTCAGTTCTCTTTACAGTGAGATATGGGGTCAATAAGACCCCACATCTCACCTCTAGGCTGGAAAGCCTGAAATAATAAAAATAAAATAAAAACGATCTCAGCTTCCCAGCCAAGGCGCCACCGTTTGTTTGAATGCAGAGGCCGGATGTCACGTCATAACATCGCGCCCGGCCTCCGACGATCATAGAGACTCCGGCGACCATCTGGTCCGCCGGAAATCTCTATGGTAAACATCCGGGGGCCAGCGGATCCGTTCTCAGACTCACCGATCGCAGCAGTGTGTCGGTAGAAGCAAGGAAAGGCAAGTCCCCACTCGCCATCCCGTAAGAACGATCACGTGGCTGACCAGCCACTATGATCATTCTTATGGTGTAGGGAATTGCTAGCTGAAAAAGACGATATCTGAATGATGCCTGTAGCTGCACCCATCATTCAGATATCCCCGCACAAAGCCCAGGACATCATATGAATGCCAGCCGTCGGCAAGTGCTTAATAAATCAATAAACATAAATCCTGATGGAAGTCCACCACCTATATGTAAATGTCCAAGTAGTTATGTGTAGGAGGGTTCCACCACAACTACAAATCTTGCCATATATTTACACTTATGAATGATAACAAGCAGCTTTGTGAATGCAACACCACCATGAATTGCAGCCTTTTACCAAGCAATAAGACCCCAAATTATAGGTCGTCTTACAGCAGAATGTTATCAGTAATCATCCATCCACAGCCTTAGAACCACATGAAATATTACAGCAACAATTTGTTCAATGGCACTCAGGAACTTCAGAGTACATCAGCAGGGATTCACTGTTTGCACCTGCAAGAGATAAGCAAGAATTACATAGTGCAACCCGCAGATTTAAAAGGGTTGAGAACGGCCTATTGCTTGAAATGCATTGGTGGCGGGGCTTGCTAGCGGTTGCGTTTACATGTGATTTATTTTTATAAATATGTGAGTAGATGCACAATACTTATTACAATAAATCTGCAAGATTTTCAATGGTGGTGGAACCCTCCTGCACATAACTACTTGTTTTATTTGGACTTTTGCAATAGACTTACATCAGGATTTAGCTTTATTGATTTATTGCACTTTTTTCTTTTTCGAGTCACTTTTTAAAAACCTGTTGAAAACACACTCTACCCATGCAGATAAGATGGCATAAAACTTGCCTAGTTACTATTGCATTTTTTTTTTATCTTTATATGCAAAGAACATTGAGACAATACAGACAAAATTTTACAAACAAAATCACATTAAACAAAACCCAAGGAAAAAAAAAAACACCCCACCTGAACAACCCCAATAGTCTACCATTCGTCTCTCCGTCAGCCAAGCTAAGTCTATTCTGAAAGAAGTTTATTCCTAGCTCTAGATTCCAACAGTTCATTCAGCCTATTTTGAGATGAAAGCCATTCCTGTTGGATATCCAGAGAGGGATTCTGAATGTAAAGGGCTTCAGCCGTGGAGACATCAGCCTTTGCAAGCTCAAGCTCTCTACGGGAGGCACTTTTAATAATACTTATATTCTGGATTAACATTCCCTGAAGATAGGCCTTTAAAGCATCCCATACAACTCGTATGGAAGCAAAGCCCAAGTTGAGGGACCAAAAATCCACAATTCGAGTGGAAATGGCATCCTCTTTGGGAAATAATTCCAGCAAAAAGGGGTTCAGCCGCCATGACATATTAGACGCTCGATGCCCTGATGTTAGAGTAACCAAGAGGGGAGTGATCTGAAATCCCTTGAGGTTCAATATTTACATCTGCTATGTATGGTATGAGATCAGCCGAACACAAAGCCAAATCAATTCTTGATAATGTGTTGTGTGTTTTCAAGCAACATGTATAAGCATATTCTTCGGGAGGTAGCTTCATCCACATATCATACAGTCCCAATTCCCTGTATAGTTGCCCAAAGGGGTAGAGATGCCCATCAGTCATTGACCTTGGAGCTGGATATCTGTCCCGCTTTGTATCAACTACACTATTAAAATCTACAAGTACCAATATTGGCATCTGGGGTGAAACATCTGCAAAGGAAATGAGCTGACGAAATATTTCTGGGTTATATGGGGAGATATAGATATAGCGGCCAGGATCAACTTAAGATCATCCAACTTACAAATGTATTTACGTCTACCATAGTCCTACTACAGGAGAATACCACACCAGCATAAACCAGAACAGTGACTCCCATCTAATGGGAGGTACTATTGCATATTACAGAGCACATATCAATCCGAGATCAGTTTGAACAGATGCTTGCCTGGCCAAAACCAGGCAATACATGTTGCTTCTGGCTTCATTTATGACAAAATAAAAGTAAGAATAAATGTTCCTCCCTGTGGTCCCCGGCTCCCTGATAGTACAGGAGAGCCAGGGAACCATGGTGGGTGGGCAGAGGCAGAAGGCGAGGGCCTTTTGCGCCCTGTAAAAGTGATTGGGTAGCTGTAGAGCTGCTTGGTTTAATTTTACATGAAAGCCTGTCAGCTGAAATTTTTGATAACGGGAAGCAGCCATGATCCTGGTATAATCACTTCCACCCAAGGGCTGGAAGTGGTTAAGAAAAAAAAATGATAAGAGTAAAACATCCCTGCTAGCATACACTGCTGTCTGTATTCATCATTGCTTTCTTTGTCCAAGAGTTTGATTTGCTCTGTTCCTTTATGTGTATGTCCACATTTCTATGGCCAAAAACTTAGTATCCTGGGTATCAAGCAGCCAAGCTGAAAGACATGTACTGAATTCTCAGACACAGATGCACAAGCCAAGAATTCATTACTAGTGTTAGCTCTTTAATTTCCCGTGCCCTGCAACTCCCCTCCTTGTCGTTAACTGCCTCTAAAGCACCCCCTACTTTCACTAAACGAATTAAAGGAACTATCTAATTGAAATGCAGTGAATAATTCAGCAGGTACGCCCCCTCTCTGTAATAATTCTGATAAAATATTCATGACAGGCTCAGACTGGCAGACTACGGGACAGCCACTTGCCTGTAATCAGAGCCTCGCGTCCTTATTCGGCTGTAGCTTAGACCTGCCAGAAAGGCAATTATCTGGATAGTTTTACCCAATCCCATCTCATCTCCCAGAATGCCCCCTGCCTGCTGGCAATGCAGTTCCCAGAGCCAACGGACACCTGTTTGCTGGTACCTGTAAAAAAGGAAAGAACGAATGAAATAATAATAATAATAAATATATATATAATAAATATAAATATATATATATATATATATATATATATATATATATATATATATATAAAATAATGGAAAATATATATAACAGATATGCAAGAAGAGCGAAGCATTAAGTACATAATAAATAGTTTTATAAACATGAACTCATTAATAAAACATTTAAAATGTAATTCCACTTTTTATTTTTTCAATATTTGGGCACATACCTAAGGGACTGCTGTGGAAGCTGACAATTATTGTAGCAGACTGCGCTACTAAAGTGGCCACCTGTGCTGAGCAGCTGCCCCACTGCATACAGACCACAGAAGGTCACACTCCTTGCATTTTTTTCAATGAATATCAGACATTCTCTGATTAGAATAGGTCGAGAGGAGGGGTGGTGACATCATGCTTTTCAATTAGAACAGAGAATGCCTTGCACAGGACTACTACAGCGTTTGTCAGCCTGCAGTCCCATAGGTATACAAATACTTGCATGGGTTCAATTGTAAGTATGCAATTAAGATTATACCTCGAGTTCAGCTTTAAATGCAACAAAATGCATAAGTGTTCAACTTGGATCCTTGTAAGCATGCATACCTGAGGGACTGATGTTGAAGCTGACAATCACTGTAGTAGTCCCGGGCAAGGAAATCTCTGATTGTACAAGTTGAAAAGCATAATGTCACCACTACTACTCTTGACCTTGTCCAATCGGTGATCAGAGAATGTTTGGTATTCATTAAAAAGAAATGCAAGGAGTATGAGCCCTGCCTAGTAATACTGTTAATTATGAAGGGCAGAAAAATAAGGTTAATTGTCGTTCATGACAAAGTCACCATAGGCCTTCACACCTTCAGTACCCAGTGAAACACTATCCATAAATGGTTACCATTGTACCACATATACATAGAGAGAGCCGTTACCAACCCAGGGACAGAACCAGGGCCAATCTGGGAAGAGACTACTTCCCCCAGTTACCAGATTAGAAGCTAGCAAGGTCCTTCTGACCCTTCACCTATGGATCTGACATGTGCAGTGTCTACTGTGTCTAGATGGGTACTCACAATAGTCTTCGCAGACCGAGAAGGGTTAATGAGGTCTGTGTCAGGCACTCTTGGCAGCTGTAGCTCAGGTAGCATCCTCAGATTACGGTGCTGTATACTGACAGGAGCTAAGGCTGGGCTGGTTTCATGATTGGAATGTAAATGGTGCGCATGCACAGAAAGATAAGACCTACACCGCACTATGATTACCCTTAGTGGTAACCTGGGGAAAAGGTGGACATGAGTAAAAAGGTCTGCTTAAGGCTGTGAGACACATTTAAATTGCTGCAGCCAGTACTTCATTAGACCTCAGATTTGAACACAGCACATTGGGCCAAGGTAAGACCTGTAGCCTGAACTTACAACAGCAGGTCATATTGTTCCAGAAGCAAGATTTTAGGAACGAGCCTTATCCTGGCTTCACCCTCCTTGATGGGCATAACCCCCAAAGTGTTCTTTATGGAAAGCACTGCGCCGCTGGCAGACCATGTAGTGGACCTGTATAGCACCCTGTACCAAAAAAGTGGGTAGGAAGGGTTATATAGGAGATGTCGCTGCAGCTTTCTTTTATGCTAGTGTCTAATTACTTGAAGTTAGCTGCATATAAACTCAGAAAAAGTATAAGTATTTTTGTTCTTTAGAATAGGAATCCATTCACACGTTAAGACAACCAAACATGAGAGATCAGTACTTGTACAGCTTTTTCCAGAGAACTCCAGGTATTCGAAAACTCTCATCAAACTCCACATCACTGTCCTCGGACTCCTCAGCTGCTCTATGCTGCTCTGCCTCTTTAGATTGCTGCTTATGCCACTGTCTGAAAAAATAAAGTAAACAAAACAAGCAGGAATTAGGACGACTACTTCAAATAAAATACACTGCATACACACCACACGTTAACTTACCGTAGGCGATGCTTGTAGTACTTAAAATTTCCATCATCTCTACACCGTCTACCCTTTGCCGTGTTGGAGAACTCTTCCTCGTCTTCATCAGAACTTGGAAGAAACTCTGGATCTAAAACTGGCTGTCGGGGTCTTTTGGCAGTTGCTTTCCGAGGCAGAGGTTTCAACTCATAATCAGAGCCTGGGCTATCTGGCACCCATTCATCATCATCATCATTCTCATCCACATCTATGCTCTCCTCTTTTGTCTCAGATGTGTAAACAGATCCCTCACTATCATCTCCTTGGCTACCTTCTTCAGGGATTGAACTTTTTTTACGTGGAATTCCTGTCCTGAACTGAGTCTGAAAAGCTTTTTTCTGTAATTTCCTCATCTTCTTTTTCAATCTCTTCTCGGCACTTGGAATAGTTAAAAGTTGATTTGCTTTATTTATTTTTGTGGGGTCCTCTTGTACTGCTGGTTTCTTTCTCTCTTTTTTAGGAGTTAAGTTACGCTTTCTATGAGCCGTCATCTCTGCTTGATCAGCAAGGTACTTTTCAAAGTCTGAGGCATCATTGAGCATCAGGCGTCGTGGTTTGCGATCTTCTTTTGGGAGAATTTTTGTACCAAACGGGGTCATCTGTCCAGTACGGATGAGATCTTCCCACTCACTATCTTGGCAAGGCATCATCATACTACCCAATGATGTGGTTAACACATCTGGCAAGAAAACATTAAAAAAAGGTGAACAAATTTGAGTTTGGAAAATAGAAAAACAAACATTAAAAAATTAAAGACAACCACAATTCAAACTAATCATCAGTGTGACAAGACTTAACCCTGACAGGGAAACTGGTCAAGTACGCCATCTGGAGGCCTAAAAAATTACCAAGCTTAGCAGTTAAATTCACTAAAATACACACTCAGCACATATCTAATTATTCCTCAGTTTTTAATGTCACAATTTATTTTAAAAAAAAATGTTCTAAGACTAAATCAGAAATACTGTGTTTCACTTTCATTATTTTGTGCCGACACCAATACGTCTTTTCAAAGCCCCTGTAGCTGTAAAAGTGTAAAATGGTTTTGCTTAGCCACTGATGGAGATGCCTATAAGAAAATCACCTTCTGTATCGCCTAAATTATCTTGCTCCATATCCATCTCCTCTTGATTCTCTCCCAACATCACAGCCAGGCGTCTTTGTTTAGCTTTGATCTTCTTCAGTTGCTGATCCTGACATAAAAAAAAAAACATACTTTTTATTCAGGAGTTGTGAATTGTTTTCATCAGAGCGATCCTTTCACCAGACCCACTTATTTCCAAAAAAATGATATGTGCATTTAACCACTTAAGGACCGAGCCTGTTTTTCAGACTCTGTATTTTTTTGCTAGAAAATTACTTAAAACCCACAAACATTATAAAAAAAAAATCTGAAACCCTAGAGAATAAAATGGCGGTCATTGCAATACTTTGTCACACTGCATTTGCGCAGCGGTCTTACAAGCACACTTTTTTTTTATTTTATTTTTTAATCAACCACTTCCTTATTGGGCACTTAAACCCCCTTCCTGCCCAGACCAATTTTCAGCTTTGAATGACAATTGCACTATCATACAAAACTGTACGCAAATGATATTTTTATCATTCTTTTCCCACAAATAGAGCTTTCTTTTGATGGTTTTTAAGCACCTCTGCGGTTTTTCTTTTTTGCGCTATAAAACAAAAAAAAGACAGAACATTTAAAACAAAATGTATCAGTTTAAGCCGATACATATTCTTCTACATATTTTTGGTAAAAAAAAAAATCAAAAAAAAAAAAAAAATCGCAATAAGCGTATATTGATTGGTTTGCGCAAAAGTTATAGCGCCTACAAAATAGGGGATAGATTTATAACATTGTTGTTATTTTTTTTTTACTAGTAATGGCGGTGATCTGCGATTCTTGTAAGGCCTGCGATATTGCGGCGGACATAGACACTTTTGACACTGTTTTGGGACCATTCACATTTATTCAGCGAACGGTGCTATAAATATGCACCCCATTACAGCGCGCGAGGGGAATGTAAACAGGAAGACATCCAGGGACGTCCACCCGGCAGTTGAGAGCCACGCTGTAGACGTCTTTTGTCTATAGCGTTGCTCTCAAGTGGTTAAAAAATAAGACAACAGTAACGTTACCCCCATTGTTTTTTATATTGTGAAAGATAGTGTAACGCTGAGCACATTGATACCCAACATGTCACGCTTCAAAATTGCGCTCGCTGAATGGCGTCAAACGTTTACCCCTAAAAATCTCCATAGGTGACAGTTTGCATGTTTTGAGTTACAGAGGAGGTCTAGGGCTAGAATTATCGCTCTCGCTCACCAACGATCGTGGCGATACCTCACATGTGTGAACATCGTTTTCATATGTGGCGCTACTCACATACGCGTTTGCTTCTGCGCGCAAGCTCGTCAGGACAGGGCGCTTTAAAAAAAAAATCTTATTTATTTTACTTGATTTTATTTATACACCGGTTTTAAAATAAATAAAAAATTGTGGAAACCTTGCAAAAAGATCTGAACAAATTAATCGGGTGGACAACTACATGGCAAATGATGTTCAATTTAGAAAAATTTAAAATAATGCATTTGGGTGGCAAAAATACAAATGTGCTCTATACACTGGGGGATTCTAGGATGGAAAAGGACCTGGGGGTCCTACTAAATTTTAGGCTCAGCAATGACATGCAATGTCAAGCTGCTGCTAACAAAGCAAACAGAATATTGGCATGCATTAAAAAGGGGATTAAAACTCCAGAGATAAAACGATAATTCTCCCGCTCCACAAGACTATGGTCCGGCCGCACCTGAACGACCACAACATACAGGGATATACAAGGTAATACTTTTCTCAACCTCACCTACTATGTAATTCTGTGAAGGGGCCTGTCCATACAATGAGGATGTCATCAATGTACCTGTGCCACATTAAAATGTGGCACAGGTACATCGTCAAGTCCTTCCTGGTAAAAAGCTGCAGCTCCCTCCCCCCAGGTTGGCATAGGAGGGGGCACAAGAGGTCCTTATAGTCACACCTTGAACCTGGAGGTAGTGGGAGCCAGCATACAGAAACACATTACTTTTGAGAATGTGTTCAAGTAGGTCCAAAATGAATTGGTTCAAAGGCCAATGAGACGTTTCCATTGTTTGTAAAAACAAACTGATCGTGTGAATCCCCCAATCATGTGGGATGCTTGAATAGAGCGCCTCTACATCAACTGCGACGAGGGTAGCTCAATTGGGAAGGATAACTCCCTCCCTTTATAACAGCTTGTCTGTAAAATCATTTTCTTGGAGTACATCATGGGAAACAGAGCACCATAGTAATTACTATGTGGGTTATACGCCACCTATAGGTCAATGGACGCAGGTACACTCAAAAGACAGGAAGTTCCCCCCTATATAACCCCCATCAGTTTTTGTAGCAAAGTTATTTATATATATATATATCCCAATAAGTGGGGCGGGACCTCTGTGTCCCGTGATGTACTCCAAGAAAGGGATTTTACAGGTAAGCTGTTATAAAAATCCTATCTTCTTTATTGTACGTCACGAACACAGAGCACCATTGGTATTCCTCCCACTAAACCATTTCTGGGCGTGACCAGGAGAGAGTGAGCGTGTGAGGTGTCTCTCCTCTGCTCCGTATCTGTCTTTTTCCAAACACACCCGGCGTGCCTGGCGATCTGGAGGCTGCAGCAGGGTCCGCTTGGAGGGCCGTTCGACTACCCCCCAGTGACTCTGGCATTAGTGGTGCATTGGGGCTTGGACCGGAGATGCCACCGTTTCCCCCTGGACTGAATGAAAAGCAGAGGCCGCGCTAGACATGGAGCTACACATGATTGGCAGGACCGCAAAATTTCGTCACAGGCCCCATTGGTGCGGCGTCTGTGTGCACAATAGGGGTGAGAGGCGGCCAGGATCTGGATGGAGAGAGAGGGAGATAGAGTGAGGGCACTGCGGGAGGAACGGGGAGACCAGGCAGGAGGATCCAACTCCCCCCTCTCTAACAAACGACCTTGAGAGATCAATATGTCTAGGAAGCAAGGCACAGAGGAGCAACCATCCCAGGATGGAGCCCAGATAACACGCTCAGCAAAGTAGAAGGGGAACCAAGCGGCAGCAGCAGAGGTAGAGCTAGTCAGTGTGGAACAAATTCTTGAGGGTAGTATTGGGGGCATTAGTGGTAGGTTGACTAAAGAGGTAATTACAGTAACAAATCCTATTTGCAACCTCAGAACATTAATAAGTCACCGGGACCAGATGGCTTGCACCCGAGGGTCCTTAATGAACTCAGTCAAGTAATTGCCAGACTATTGTTCCTAATTTTTACAAACCTTTTACTGACAGGAATGGTACTAGCTGATTGGAGAAAAGCCAATGTAGTACCAATATTTTAAAAAGGACCAAGATATATCCCTGGGAACTACAGACCAGTTAGCTTAAAGTAAAAGTCCAGCCTGGGCTTTTTCGGCTGGGCTTCTCCTCTGGGTCACAGGAGTGCAATTTGTTTTGCACTCCTGTGACCTGTTTTCAGCAGAGAGCGGTCTGAAGTCCGCTCTCCGCTGACGTCACTGCCATCAGTCGGGGCAGCGCGTCATCACGACTTCCCAAGTAGGGATCTGCCAGCTGCCCTGATTGATGGCAGTCTCAGCGAGCCGCTAACAGCCTCTCCCCGCCCCTCCACGGCTAAGCGCTCCAATGAGCGTGGAGAAGCAGAGAGGAAAGAGGCTGACTGACAATCAGCCTCTTTCCTCTCGGGGATCTGTGAGAAACGAGCCAGCGGCGATGTTCGGTGGCTCGGTACACAGACGGCGGGGGACAGATGGAACATTGGTCTGATGCTTCATCCACCGAGGTAAATATAAATATGGGAAAAACTCAATTCCCATACTTCTCCTTTAACATTAGTAGTTTGTAAGCTCTTGGAGGGGATTAAGGGGAACACATACAAGATTTTAGTAATGAAAACTGTATCATTAGTAGTAATCCGCATGGATTCATTAACCACTTAACGACCGCCCACTGTAAATTTACGTCGGTTTTTTAAAGATGGATATCTCGGTAACGGCAGCAGCTGCTGCCACAACCGAGATATCCATCTCTTCAGTGAGTGGTCCTGTCAACGATAACGGCGGTCTCGGATGCAAAATCGCTGTTATCGGTGGCGGGAGAGGCCCCCCCTCCCGCCGCTCTCTCCGCCGCTTACCGGAGCCGTCGGTAGCGGCGGAGGCGATCAGGTCCTGCTGCCTGCTGTGTGGTGATGCGAGTGAGGGCAAGAGGGCCCCCACCCATCCCCATAGCATTGCTGGGCGGAAGTGACGTCAAAACGTCAGTCCCGCCCATGCGTCTTAAAGAGACATTTTTTTGTTGTCATTTTTTTAAATGACAACATTTCCAGTTTTTTTTTTGCATTTAAGTCTAAATATGAGATCTGACATCTTTTTGATCCCATATTTAAGAGGACCTGTCATGCTTTTTTCTATTACAAGGGATGTTTACATTCCTTGCAATAGGAATAAAAGTGATACATTTTTTATTTTTTTACTTGTGTAAAAAAAATCTAAAATAAATAAAAATAAATACGAAAACAAAAAAATGTATTTTTAAAGCACCTCGTCCTGACGAGCTCGCGCGCAGAAGCGAACGCATACGCGAGTAGCGCCCGCATATGAAAACAGTGTTCAAACCACACAAGTGAGGTATCACCGCAATCGTTAAAGCAAGAGCAATAAGTCTAGCCCTAGACCTCCTCTGTAGCTCAAAAAATGCAACCTATAGAATTTCTTAAATGTCGCATATCGAGATTTTTATGGGTAAAAGTTTGACGGGCGCAATTTTTAAGCGTGACATGTTGGGTATCATTTTACTCGGCGTAACATTATCTTTCACAATATATAAAAAAATTGGGCCAAATTTATTGTTGTCTTATTTTTTAATTCAAAAAAGTGATTTTTTTTCCCAAAAAAGTGCGATTGTAAGACCGCTGCGCAAATACGGTGTGACAAAAAGTATTGCAATGACCGCCATTTTATTATCTAGGGTGTTAGAAAAAAATATATATAATGTTTGGGGGTTTTAAGTAATTTTCTAGCAAAAAAAATGTTTTAGTCTTGTAAACACCAAATCTGAAAAACACCTTCTGTCCTTAAGTGGTAAAGAATCGTTCTTGCCAAACCAATCTATTAACCTTCTATGAGGAGGTGAGCTGCCATCTAGATAAAGAAAGACCCAGATACACCACGTCTATGGATTTTGCAAAGGCTACAGTTCCCCATAAACATTTACTGTACAAAGTAAGGTCTGTCAGCATGGACCATAGGGTAAGTATATGGATTGAAAACTGGATACAGGGGCGAGTTCAGAGGGTAGTGATAAATGGGGAGTATTTGGAATGGTCCGGTGTGGAAAGTGGGGTCCCCCAGGGTTCTGTCCTAGGACCAATTGTTTTTAATTTATTCATAAACGACCCGAACGGTGAGATAAACAGCTTAATCTCAGTATTTGTGGACGATACTAAAGCCAAGCAAGAAAGATTTTTTTTGGGGACTTTACATGAGATGCATATGTGACCATGCATCTCCATCCCTAAATCTGGTATACAGAAAGGGTTGTCAGGACTTTATATGAGGCAAGTATGATGGGACTCAGCAAGTAGGGCAAAAATTTCTCCGCAGGATGTGGAAACCTTGCAAAAAGATCTGAACGAATTAAAACATTAAAAATTGTGCATTTGGGTGTCAAAAACACAAATGCAATCTACTCACTAGGGGGAGAACCTCTGGGGAAATGTAGGATGGAAAAAGGACCTGGGGGTCCCAGTAGATGACAGGCTCAGCAATGGCATGCAATGCCAGGCAGCTGCAAGCAAAGCCAACAGAGAGTTGGCATGCATTAAAAAAGTGGATTAACTCCAGAGATACTTCTCTCACTCGACAAGACTCTGGTCCAGCAGCACCTGGAGTATGCCGTCTAGTTCTGGGCACCAGTTCTCAGGAAGGATGTGCTGGAACTGAATAGAGTCCAGAGAAGGGCAACAAAGCTAATGAAGGGACTGGAGGACCTTAGTTATGAGGAAAGATTACAAGCATTGAACATATTCTCTCTGGAGAGGAGACACTTGAGACACTTGAGAGGGGATATGATTTCATAGTACAAATACCATACAGGTGACCCCACAATAGGGATACAACTTTTCTGTGAAAGAGAAAATTAAAAAGACGTGCGGCCATTCACTAAGGTTAGAAAAGACGCAGTTTAACCATAAACTGCGTAGAGGGTTCTTTACTGTAAGAGTGGTAAGAATGTGGAATTCTCTTCCAGAAGCAGCGGTTTCAGCAGGGAGCAGAGGGTCCCGGCTCTCCTGCTTCTTCTGGGACTCCAAGGATTTCCCCCCCTGCCAGCTCCTTCGCATGCACAGCTCACTGAGCCTACCCCAGCAGGACTCCAGGGGCAATTCACGACACAGCAGGCCTAATTCCCGGCCCCTGCTCCCCCTAGATCGCAGAGGTAATCCCGCTTCAGAGACACCAGAACCGCAGGATGGGATGCGGACCATGCCGCCACTTATGCCCAGGCAGTTAGCTCTCTGATCCCTGTTAACACAGGGGACCCGCTGACACTGCCTTCCTCACCACCACAGCTCCCAGCATGGAGTGAAACACGGGGCACCCAAGCGTGGCCTACTGCACAGGCCCAGACCAAGGCCTCCCTGCAATCTCAGCAGCCACCCTTTTACCCACCACTACACTCCGCACCAGATGGTACCGGTCCCCCCCACCAGCCACATCCCTCCTGGCAAGCATATTTTCAAGCCATACCTACCAAGGAGGACTTTAAACACTTAATTGAAGATGTTAAATCTACCTGCCGAGCTGAAATCCAAGTACTTTAAACTCATTTTAAACACCTCTCTGACAGAGTAGAGATGGCGGAGGAGCAAATGCAAGAAACTAAACTGGCAGTGCATCGCACTCAACTACAAGGTGCAGACTATCGCATGCTGTTGAGGGACATGCAACACCATGTGGATGATTTGGACAATAGGGGGCGCAGGAATAACATCCGCATCAGGGGCCTGCCTAAATCAGAGGGCCCAGAGGACTTGCAAACCACCCTGCACACCCTATTCAAGACCTCCTGGGGGACCCCCCGAGCAAACCCATTGAAATGGATAGGGGACACCGTGCCCTGCGCCCTAGGGGACCTGCCTCTAAACCTTGTGATGTAATTTGCAGAGTTCACTCCTACCCTCTGAAAGAGGACATCATGCGTAAAGCCCGCTCCATTGGGAAGGTGATTTTTGATAAAAATCATTCTTCTGTAGCAATCTATGCCCAGCATTACAGATAACCCAAGAATACATTTTCACAAAGAAATTCACTTTTGGTCTTTGAGCATTGGCTCACTCTAAATAGATAGTGAATTTGCTTATGCAAAACAAAAAATACATCAGTAGATTCCTTTTCTCCTGTACACAAATGAAACAAATTATAGATGCATCTCCAATATACTACATAAAAAACAAACTGTCCAAAAAACATAGCACAAAGAACAATACAAACTTTATTATGTTTTTGCCGTTTTACAGACTCCAGTTTTCGAGCAATCTCTTTGGAGACTGCAGCTTGTGGAGCAAGCTGTTCAATGATCTTGTTGATTTGACGCAAGGAGGTGACACAGGAACTGTGAAGAAAAATAAAACAACTGTCAGTCTGGGTCTGCTTAATCATCAGTTAAAGTCTTATACCCCAATATCTCAATATAGTCCTGTAAAAGCCGGTTCACACAGGGGCGGCACGACTTTGGGGGCGACTCGGCAAGGCGATCTCAAGACAACTTCAGAGGCGACTTGCAAAATGACTTCTGTATTGAAGTCAATGCAAGTCGCCCCCAAAGTCGTACAAGAACCTTTTTCTAAGTCGGAGCAACTTGATTCGCTCCTATTAGAACGGTTCCATTGAACAGAGCGGAGCACGACTTGTCAGGCGGCCGAGTCGCCTGACGAGTCGACTCTGTGTGAACCGGCTCTTACTCTCATGTTATGATTTGTAACAGATTGCGTTCAAAAATGCCCTAAAATACCCTTTAAAAATGCTGATATAGATTAATAACTGCCTCCGCCCATAGCACTAATGTCTTCACACAGAAATGTACTGCAGATGTGGGAAAAAAAAAAGAGGAAAGACTATGAAAATTGGGGGATGCAAACACAATATATTTAGTTCTGTGACCACAGCAGACATTTAAAGTGGAACTGTAGTCTACTTACATAATTTGTAATAAAAGCATCTCTGCCATTCTGAAGCTTCCCTCCAACCACTTTTCATATTATTTTATATATATACTGTGATTTCGTACTTGCCAAATATGTTGTAGAAATCTCCCTGCAGGGAGTCTGGCTGCAGGCATTTTAACTGTGGGCAGCTGAAGCTGCTGCCTGTTCACTTCCGGTATTAACACAGACACACAAAGGCATGCCCTCTAGCTCTGCAGCTCTCATTGGCCCTCTGATGACTCATCCCACCCCTCCTTTGGTGCAAACTCTCATGAGAGAGAGAGATAGATAGAGAGAGAGATAGAGAAGCTGTGCATGATGTCATAAACCTAGGCTTTTTACCAGACAAGAAACAGGAAGTGGGCTGTATAAGGTATTTACTAGCAGAAAAAAAAGAATATCCAAAGTTGAAACCACAGCAGAAGATTTAATAGATGGAAAGTTTTGCTTTAAGTAACTTTAAAAGGAGACTTCTCCTACGAGACACAGGAGTGCAATTTGTTTTGCCCTTCTGAGACCCGTTTTCTGCCGACGTCACACAGATCAGTCCAGGCATCTGGGAGTCTGGATCCGCCAGGTGCCTGGACTTATGGTTGTTTTAGCCTCCGAGCGAGTTGCTGAGAGGGTCGCTCCCTGCCCCTTCACAGTAGCAATCCAGTAAGCGTGGAGGAGGAGGAGAGCTGCCAATCAGTGAGCTGAGAAAACTGAGCCATCAGCGATGTTCGAGAGGCGCCGGAACGATGCTGCATCCACCTAGGTAAGTATGATTTTACAATAACCCCCAAACCCATACTTCGCTTTTAGTAAAAATATATGGCAAAGTTGTTTAAAAAACAAAACAAAACTAAAAACACACACACACACAACCTTACACAGAATAAAAAAAATAAGGTGGGAGCTCACCATCCTGGAGGATGATTCTTGGCAAAGGAACTATTCCATGTTTTCTTAAATCATCCTTCAGGATAGCTCACTTGACAGACTAAACAAGTTGACACCTAGGGTGGGACAATCACTACAAGCACCTTCTTTCTGACCACCAGAGCTGGTAGAAGATGAGGCCTGAACATCCACCTAGTAAATCTCAGAGAACATGAGAACCAAAGACCGCACTCAAATGAGGAGAATGACGGACTTTCTCACACAGCCCCGCTGCTTCTCCAGCCAAGATGGCGCCGGCAGATCTCTGCACTCCCTGCATGGCTTTCCCAGCATGATATAGGGACGCCTGAAGCTCTTCTCCCCAGACTTCACTGGCTCACAGAATGCCAATGCCCAGTTAAAGTTAAACACAAGCTACAAACTGCATCTGAACCAGCCCTGGAGATTAGTGACTTGTCAGGCTCCCTTGATGACAGAGAATTACAAGACTCTATATCAGAGTTTCCCACTGCTAATCAACCAATGCTTGACACCACATTGAAAGACATGTTAGTCTCTCTAAGTAGCACACTCCATGCAGACATTGTGTCACTAGCCCAGCAATTTAAATTGGATGTTACTGAAATAGGTAATAGAGTCACATATTGAAGATAAAATGGGTGAATTTGCCTCCACATTTAAACAATCTGATTGATGCTCAACTCCCAGGAAGATGACATCACATGGATGAAATCAAAAATTGCAGACCTGGAAGACCGCTCCAGGCACAATGTAAAAATAAAAGAAATCCCTGAAACAAATAAACAGCCTGATTTGAAGGCCTCCCTCACAAATGTAATGAAAGCTACACTACCCAATCTCCCTCTAGAAGATCCTCTCTGAATAACACAGAAGTGTGTGGAGAAGAGTTTGATCTCTATAATTTGGGATCCACAGTCTCCGGTAAGAGGCATGATTTACTGTAGGAAAGGATTTGTGCGAGCAGCCTGCCACGTATGTTTTGTCGTTTCTGCACACTCAGTCACCGGGAGATTTGTTGATAATATGGATGTTTTGATTTGGGGAGTTTATGTTTCATTTTGATGGACTTAACTAGGAATATTAATAGCCCAGTCATGAGAAGAATAAAGCCAAGATTCAGCAATACCAATTAAATCATAGTTCACTTAAAGCGGAGCTCCACCCTAAAGTGAAACTCCCGCTGATCAGAACCCTCCCCCCCCTCTGGTGTCACATTTGACACCTTTCAGGGGGAGGGGGGTGCATATACCTCTCTAAAAACAGGTATTTGCACCCACAGACTGCGGGCAGGACGTCACCTCCCGTTCTCCCCCCGTTGTGTTCTGGGAACACTCGGCTCCCAGAGCACAGCGGGAGCCAGTCAGCAGGCGCAGCGTGACTTGCGCATGCGCTGTAGGGAACCGGGCAGTGAAGCCGGAGCGATTCACTTCCTGGTTCCCTCACCGAGGATGGCGGAGGGGGCAGCAGAGTGACGAGCGATCGCTCGTCCTCTGCTGCAGACGGCGCTGGACTCCAGGACAGGTAAGTGTCCTAATATTAAATGTCAGCAGCTGCAGTATTTGTAGCTGCTGGCTTTTAATAAAAAAAAAAATCAGCGGAGCTCTGCTTTAATGCATCAAAGATTCCAACTATTTTCTTGGCAGACTTCTGGCATTGGTGAACAAACATGTTAACTCATTGTCACATTTTGCACAATTACTTTGCATATTTTTTTATTTTAGTACAACTAGTACTATTCCCAATGGTTGTTTGTAACTTGGGAACATTATCACCTGCCATAGCCCTCCCCCATTCCCCACACCAATAGGCACTGACCCCCTGTCTGGCCCGTCTGCCCTATAAAAATCTAATGCACCCTCCCCCCATTTAGGTGCAAACCATCTTTAGCATGCATGTTGTACCCCAATGAAATGTCAGCCCGGTGCTCTACAAATCCAAATTCCTCCTTCTTTCACCAGGTCTTTAGCCATGCATTCAGTTCTTTAATCTCCCCCTGCCTTTCCTGTGTTTCCCCACATACTTCACAGAATATCACCTTGGAGGTTCGTCCTTTCAACTTGCAGCCTAGTTCTTTAAATTGGTTCTTAAAGAGCCTCCACCTTCAATATATTTTGTCATTGGTTCCAATGTGGACCAAGACAGCTTGGTCATGCCCAACCCCTCCCAGTAATTTATCAACCCAGTCCACCACATGCCCAACCCTGGCACCAAGGAGACAGCAAACCATTCGGTTGAGGTGAGCCTGGCAACAAATTACTACATCAGTCCTGATTATAGAATACCCTATTAAAGGGGTTGTAAAGGCACACGTTTTTTCACCTTAAAGCGGTAGTTCACCCTCTCGTACTTGATTTTACCATCGAGACAGGCATTGTAGCGTGAGCTACAGTATGCCTGTCCCGATTTTTTTAACCCCGTACTCACCTCGTAGTCGTCCATCGTAGATTTCGGCTCCCGCGGGGAATGGGCGTGCCTATGGAGAGGGAGGATGATTGACGGCCGGCCCTGGCACGTCACTCTCCCCGAAGACAGCCGGAGTAGGTCTCGGCTCTTCACGGCGCGTGCGCACAGGCTATGCGCACGCGTCGTGAAGACCAAGCCTATTTCGGCTATTTCCGGAGAAGCGTGACGCGCCAGAGCCGGCCGTCAATCATCCTCCGTCTCCAGAGGCACGCCCATTCCCCGGTATCTTCGATGGACGACTACAAGGTGAGTATGGGGGGAAAAAATTCGGGACAGGCATACTGTAGCTCGCGCTACAATGCCTGATTTAAAGGTAAAAGAAAAAAAATTATTTTTTTTCCCGTCGATAGGGTGAACCCCCGCTTTAACTACATGCCGACCAGCCGCCGCAGTTCTATAGCGGCAGGTCGGATCCCCTGCGCGACAGCACGTAGTATAAAGTCACCTCGCGAAGTGGCCACTAGGGGAGCGCTCGCTCCTGACTCCTGCGCGCGTTACCCACGATCGCTTGTTACAGAATGGTCCTGTCAGGGGAAAAATGCCTGATCGTCTGTTCATACAATGTATGAACAGCGATCAGTCATTTCCCCTAGTGAGTCCACCCCCCCTACAGTTAGAACACACCCAGGGAACATACTTAACCCCTTCCCTGCCAGTGGCATTTTTATAGTAATCAATGCATTTTTATAGCACTGATCGCTATAAAAATGCCAATGGTCCCAAAAATGTGTCAAAAGTGTCCGCCATAATGTCGCAGTAACAAAAAAAAAAAAAAAAAAGGCTGATCGCCGCCATTACTAGAAAAAAATAAATAATAAAAATGCCATAAAACTACCTACTATTTTGTAAACGCTATAACTTTTGCACAAACCAATCAATAAACGCTTATTGCGATTTTTTTTTTACGAAAAATATGTAGAAGAATACGTATCGGCCTAAACTGAGCAAAAAAAAATGTTTTTTTATATATATATTTTTGGGGGATATTTATTATGGTAAAAAAGTAAAAAATATTATTTTTTTTCAAAATTGTCACACTATTTTTGTTTAATAGCGCAAAAACTAAAAACCACAGAGGTGATCAAATACCACCAAAAGAAATCTCTATTTGTGGGGAAAAAAAGAAGCCAATTTTGTTTGGGAGCCACGTCGCACGACCGCGCAATTGTCAGTTAAAGCGACACAGTGCTGAATCGCAAAAAGTGCTCTGGTTAACGCATTCTATGCATTAAGGTGAAAAAACATCCGAGGATCAGTGCCCCCCCCCCCCCCCCGTTTACTTACCTGACCCATCGAAAGTCCCGCACCGCAAACATGCTGACTTCTCAGCCGGGCTTCTCGGTTCATTCATTGGTTGATAGAAAGCAGCGCAGTCATTGGCTCACGCTGCTGTCAATCGCATTCAATGACGCGGCGTGCTGGGGGCAGGGCAGAGTGATACAGTCTGCGGCTATGGCCGCCGGCTTTATCACGGGAGGTAAGTATAACATGTTTGTTATTTTAAAAAAAATTACCTTTACAACCCCTTTAACACCAACTGTCTAGGCCTACCTGCACTGCCCTCACCATCACTGACTAAACTAATCCATCTTCCTACCTGATAATCCTGACTTACCCCCTCCACATCAACCCCATTAAAGAGGTTGTATACCTTCCTTTATGATTTGTACCTCTAGGTACTGTAAATATCTCCTAAATGTGCGCTGTTTAGGAAATATTTAATGTATACTGCACCTATGATGTAAATCGGCGCATGTGCTTGGTTAAAGTGGATGTAAACCCAAACTTTTTTTTATTTTTTATGTCTCAATGTAGAGAGAATAAGATTTCCTATCATCTGTGCCCAGTCTTGCCACACAGAATTAATCCAGCTCTGAGCAATCCTCTTTTATTGTTCAGTGAAAATTAACAGACTTACAGATAAAACCCTGTCTAAATACAAAGTCCTTTCCTCTCTCCTTGCTTTGAGTGACAGGTTATTTACATATCTAGCTTGGAGATGTTTATCATATGTTATGTTATGTTATGTTTATCATAATATGAGGTGATCCACAGGTCATTGTATATTACCAGGATGTGTTACAGTGAGGAAAATAAGTATTTGAACACCCTGCTATTTTGCAAGTTCTCCCCTCCCATGGAGGGGTCTGAAATTGTCATCGTAGGTGCATGTCCACTGTGAGAGACATAATCAAAAAAAAAAAATCCAGAAATCACAATTTATGATTTTTTAACTATTTATTTGTATGATTCAGCTGCAAATAAGTATTTGAACACCTGTCTATCAGCTAGAATTCTGACCCTCAAAGACCTGTTAGTCTGCCTGTCCACCTCCACTCCATTTATTATCCTAAATTAGATGCACCTGTTTGAGGTCATTAGCTGCATAAAGACACCTGTCCACCCCATACAATCAGTAAGAATCCAACTACTAACATGGCCAAGACCAAAGAGCTGTCCAAAGACACTAGAGACAAAATTGTACACCTCCACAAGGCTGGAAAGGGCTACGGGGAAATTGCCAAGCAGCTTGGTGAAAAAAGGTCCACTGTTGGAGCAATTATTAGAAAATGGAAGAAGCTAAACATGACTGTCAATCTCCCTCGGACTGGGGCTCCATGCAAAATCTCACCTCGTGGGGTCTCAATGATCCTAAGAAAGGTGAGAAATCATCCCAGGACTACACGGGAGGAGCTGGTCAATGACCTGAAAAGAGCTGGGACCACCGTTTCCAAGGTTACTGTTGGTAATACACTAAGACGTCATGGTTTGAAATCATGCATGGCACGGAAGGTTCCCCTGCTTAAACCAGCACATGTCAAGACCCGTCTTAAGTTTGCCAATGACCATTTGGATGATCCAGAGGAGTCATGGGAGAAAGTCATGTGGTCAGATGAGACCAAAATAGAACTTTTTGGTCATAATTCCACTAACCGTGTTTGGAGGAAGAAGAATGATGAGTACCATCCCAAGAACACCATCCCTACTGTGAAGCATGGGGGTGATAGCATCATGCTTTGGGGGTGTTTTTCTGCACATGGGACAGGGCGACTGCACTGTATTAAGGAGAGGATGACCGGGGCCATGTATTGCGAGATTTTGGGCAACAACCTCCTTCCCTCAGTTAGAGCTTTGAAGATGGGTCGAGGCTGGGTCTTCCAACATGACAATGACCCGAAGCACACAGCCAGGATAACCAAGGAGTGGCTCTGTAAGAGGCATATCAAGGTTCTGACGTGGCCTAGCCAGTCTCCAGACCTAAACCCAATAGAGAATCTTTGGAGGGAGCTCAAACTCTGTGTTTCTCAGCGACAGCCCAGAAACCTGACTGATCTAGAGAAGATCTGTGTGGAGGAGTGGGCCAAAATCCCTCCTCCAGTGTGTGCAAACCTGGTGAAAAACTACAAGAAACGTTTGACCTCTGTAATTGCAAACAAAGGCTACTGTACCAAATATTAACATTGTTTTTCTCAGGTGTTCAAATACTTATTTGCAGCTGTATCATACAAATAAATAGTTAAAAAAATCATACATTGTGATTTCTGGAATTTTTTTTTGATTATGTCTCTCACAGTGGACATGCACCTACGATAACAATTTCAGACCCCTCCATGATTTCCAAGTGGGAGAACTTGCAAAATAAAAGGGTGTTCAAATACTTATTTTCATCACTGTATGTGGGGGAGGGGTGGATTTCCCACTTTGTATACTGTGGATCACCTCATATTATGATAAACATAACATAACATATGATAAACATGTCCGAGCTAGATATGTAAATAACCTGTCACTCAAAGCAAGGAGAGAGAAAAGGACTTTGTATTTAGACAGGGTTTTATCTGGAAGTCTGTTCATTTTCACTGAACAATAAAAGAGGATTGCTCAGAGCTGGATTAACTCTGTGTGGCAAGACTGGGCACAGATGATAGGAAATCTTATTCTCTCTACATTGTGACATTGAGCCACTGAAGCTTGATGACAGATAGCCCAGGAGGCACCCACACTCTTGGAAGAATGAGCCATCACCAGAAAAGGTGGAGTCTTTCTTTTCAGACCATAGGCATGAGAGATAAGCTGATGGATCCAAAAGGGAAATAGTAGACTTCATAGCCATGTGACCCTTTTTTGGTTCTTCACCTAATTTCAGATAAATCTAGACAGTCCGAACTACATCTAAAGTGTGGAGTGTCCTGTCAAATGAGGCCAGGGAAATGGGAAGGCAAAACAATGTCCTGTTTATGATTGAAGGTTGAAACCATCTTATAATAAAAAAGCCAGTTGAGGAAAAAGAATCACCCGGACCAAAATGTCTCCTTACAAGAAAGTCACCAGTTTTATATTCCCTTCATGCTGAAGTAATGGCAACCAGGAACACAGAGGCAAAGCATAGTCCATCAGCATGTTCACAATGTCATTATACTATGCCCTCCTGGGCCAGGCCGGAGCAGCCAGAATCACCGGCATTGCAGCTACCCAAATCCAGCGGAGCAGGCATTACAACTGGGATTGAGGCTTTGTCCTGGAAGAGGAGGCTTGAGAGCAGTGAAAGAAATGCTTTGTGGAAGAAGTAGAGGGGGCAGCTGAACTTTGGGTCAAGCACTTACTCTTCTTCCTAAGTGGTAAAAGAGAACTTCTACCACCTGAAGTATTCTGGTTGTAAACCCCTTTAACCTACAGGTAATTAAGGCTTACCTTGGGCGGGCCCCTACGTGTATGTGGCCCCACCCCCTTTCTAAAGCAGCATAATCATTGGCTGGTGTAATTTAGCTGCTGGGTCCCGCCCACCCCCACATTGAGCTCAATTCTGACAACTCTCTCTCTCTCCTCTCTGTTGTCAGTTTCACACACTCAGCGCAAAATCAGTGCCATCTGTCAGTGCCACCAGCCAATGCCAATCAGTACCACCAGCCACTGCTACCGCCAATCAGTGCCACCAGCCAGTGCCATCAATCAGTGCCATCTGTCAGTGCCATCAGCCAGTGCCATGCCATCTGTCACTGCCAGCCAGTGCCACCAGTCAGTGCCAATCAGTGCAACCTGTTTGTGCCACCACCAATCCATGCCACCAGCCAGTGCCATCTGTCAGTACCACCAGCCAGTGCCATCTGTCAGTGCCACCAGCCAGTGCCATCTGTCAGTGCCAACGCCAATCGGTGCCACCAGCCAGTGCCATCTGTCACCAGTCAGTGCCACCAGCCAGTGCCATCTGTCAGTGCAACCGCCAATCAGTGCCATTTGTCAGTGCCACCACAAATCAGTGCCAACAGCCAGTGCCACCGCCAATCAGTGCCATCTGTCAGTGCCGCCATAAATCAGTGCCAACAACCAGTGCTATCTGTCAGTGCCACCGCCAATCAGTGCCATCTGTCAGTGCCACCAGCCAGTGTCAACCAGTGCCATTTGTGAGTGCCAACTGCCAGTGCCAGCCAGTTTCATCCGCTAGCCAGTGCAACCCGCCACTGCCACCGCCAATCAGTGCCACCTGCCAGTGCCAACCAGTTCCAATTGCCAGTGCCACTGCCAATCAGTGCCATCTGTCCCAAACTAGTGCCATCTGTCCGTTCCAAACCAGTGCCACCTGCTAGTGCCAATCAGTGCCACCTTCTAGTTCCAAACCAGTGCCACCTGCCAATGCCAACCAGTTCCATCTGTCAGTTCCAAATAAGTGCCATCTGCTAGTGCCAATCAGTGCCACCTGCCAGTGCCATCTGTTGGTTCCAAACCAGTGCCAATCAGTGCCACCTGCCAGTGCCATCTGTCGGTTCCAAACCAGTGCCAATCAGTGCCACCTGTCAGTTCCAAACCAGTGCCACCTGCCAGTTCCAAACCAGTGCCATCTGTACTGAGGACATCAAGTGTGTGCTAGAGTGACAGTTTAACCCATGCGGCGGCATCTAGGTATGGGGGGACATGGCTGCATATAGGGGGGGGGGGACATGGCTGCATATAGGGGGGGGGGACATGGCTGCATATAGGGGGGGGACATGGCTGCATATGTGGGGGGACATGGCTGCATATGTGGGGGGACATGGCTGCATATGTGGGGGGGACATGGCTGCATTTGGGGACACATTTAAAAAAAAGTATCGGTATTCGTATCGGCGAGTACTTGAAAAAAAGTATCAGTACTTGTACTCGGTCCTAAAAAAAAGTGGTATCGGGACAACCCTACTGTACATGGCAAATATGCTTCAAAAATCTCCCTCCACTGAGTTTGGACGGAACCATTTTAACTGTGGGCAGCTGGAGCTGCTGCCTGTTCACTTCCTGGATTTACACTGAGGCACACCTCCAGCTCTGCAGCTCTTATTGGACCTCATATGACTCACCCCCCTCCTGGCAAAGTTTTACGAGAGGGAGAGAGCTGTGCATGATGTCATAAGCCTAGGCTTTTTACCACACAAGAAACAGGAAGTGGGCTGTATAATTTACTGGCAGAAAAAAAAAAAATGTTTTACTATCCAAAATTAAAACAATAAGGGCAGACGATTTAATAGATGAAAAAAATGACTGAAGTTCCACTTTTACTAATGCTATTACTACAGAGATAATCATTAAGGATTGAGATAATGATCCGCCCCCCTCACAATCTTATAAAGCATTTTCACGATTCTATGCAAAGTTCTCTGCTCAAGCCGACAGCTGTCAAAAAACAAAACAAAAAACAAAACAGGCAGTCTGCCAATTTATACAACATCACTTAGCCAACTATAAACATTGTAACGTTTTGTTCTTTAGATCAAACTTCTGTCTGTAAATGAGCGAAATGTAACCACTTAAAGACTAAAAACGTTTTTCTGACACCTGTTGGTTTCAAGTTAAAATTATTTTTTTGCTATAAAATTACTTAGAAGAACACCCAAACATTATATATATATATATATATATATATATATATATATATATATATATATATATATATATATATATATATTTTTAGCAGAGAATAAAATGTCACACTGTATTTGCGCAGCGGTCTATCAAAAGCATTATGCAGCTAAAGGACCAGGCCCTTTTTCGCGATTCGGCACTGTGTCGCTTTAACTGACAATTGCGCGGTCGTGCGACATGGCTCCCAAACAAACTTGGCGTCCTTTTTTCACAAAAATAGAGCTTTCTTTTGGTGGTATTTGATCACCTCTGCAGTTTTTATTTTTTGCGCTAAAAACAAAAATAGAGCGACAATTTAAAAAAAAATGCAATATTTTTTACTTTTTGCTATAATAAATATCCGCAAAAATATATAAAACAACTTTTTTTTCCCCTCAGTTTAGGCCGATACGTATCCTTCTACTTATTTTTGGTAAAAAAAAAAAAAAAAATCGCAATAAGCGTTTATTGATTGGTTTGCGCAAAAGTTATAGCGTTTACAAAATAGGGGATAGTTTTATGGCATTTTTATTAATAATTTTTTTTTTTACTCGTAATGGCGGCGATCAGTGTTTTTTTTTTTTTCGTGACAGCGACATTATGGCGGACACATCGGACACTTTTGACCCATTTTTGGGACCATTGTCATTTTAACAGCGAAAAGTGCTATAAAAATGCACTGATTACTGTGAAAATGACACTGTCAGTGAAGGGGTTAACCAGGAGGGGGCGCTGTAGGGGTTAAGTGTGCCCCAAGGGAGTGTTCTTACTGTAGAGGGGCGTGGCTGTGCGTGTGACGTCACTGATCATCGTTCACTAACACAGGGAACAGACGATCAGTGACAGCCACACTAGGAAGCACGGGGAGAGATTTGTTTACACTCACCTCTCCCCGTTCTTCCTCTCTGCGACCCGATCGCGGGACACCGGCGGCGATCGGGTCCGGTCACGGAGAACAGGACCAGGTCGCGAGCGCGCCACCGGCAGCATGCTCGCGACCCATGGCTGGGCTCTTAAAGGCGACGTACAGGTACGTGCCTGTGCCCTTCTGTCGAGGTATATCAGAGTGAAGGGGTCCTTAACTGGTTAATGAATAAAAAAAAGGAGTAGTTAGCCCAATTTGTTTGTATAATGTGAAAGATGATGTTACGCCGCAAGAATCATGATCTTTATTCTAAGCAAAAAAAAATCCCGATTCTCATTTCTCCCAGAATCGTACAGCTCTACTTTACTATATAGGTTTACTGTAGCACTATTAATTATTTTATTGAAAAGGAGGAGTCCAGCCTGAACTTGTTTGGCTGGGCTTCTCCTAGGTCTGATGTACAGAGCACGCCAGTCGCCAGGAAGTTGGCTCTCTGCGCGGTGCCTGGAATCAGTCCAGGCACCGCGCCAAACAGTCTGAATCCGCCAGGTGCCTGGACTGATGGCTGTCTCTGCCTCTCAGCGAGCCGCTAAGAGCCTGAGACGGCCGCTCCCCGCCCCTGCTCAGTATGGAGGAGCAGAGGAGAGCTGCTGATTGTCAGTCAGCAGCTCTCCGTTCAGGGAGCCGAGAGAACGGAGTCATCCGCGGTGCTCGGTTCTCAGTGCAGAGACGGCGAGGCTGCTTCCACCTAGGCAAGTATAAATGGGGAGAATTGCGCTGCAAAAAAAAATAAACTGGAAGTTTTTACACTATCCAAAAGAAAAGCGTTGGCTATATACATACATTTCAAAAATACGCGCGTCCTTCATTAATCTGCTAAGGCCTCCTTACCGTAACTCGTCCAAAAGATTTTCTTTTTCTTTTTCTGCTTCGGCAATCTGTGCCGCCCGAGAGGCTTCATTAATGGCGTCATCCACTTGCTGGAGGACTCCGCGCTCCAATACCTCCTGATCGTACACTGCCAAGCCCAATCCCTGCAATTCCGAAGCCTGATCGGCCGCTTCCACGGCTTGGATCTGCTGGCGGTTGATGTGTACAATGCCGCCATGTTGTTTTTGCGGTCCCACATCTTCAGGACAAGCAGAGGAAGTATGGGCAGAAGACGGGCCAGGAATAGCTGGGCTGCTCGGTGACTGTTCAGGCTCTGACTGTAGCTGTTCTTTCACAATAGGGATTTCATCGGACATTCTGTGATAAAACAAAGGCACAGGAAATGGGAGTAAATAGAACATACATACTAATGTAAAATGACAACATTATGTGGCTCAGCATGCAGTACTGGCTCTAGGCTGAGAAGCCCAATTGTTTTACGTGAACGGACACCGGGTCATTCGTTACCTCAGGGGATCTTCGATGTTGCGATCTCATGTACCCTACATTACATCCGCGACCTGCACGTCAATACAACGCGAGAATACAGTGTCCAATCAGAATACAGGCTCCGGGAAAGGAAGTTGCTGGAGAAAGAATTGATTCTCCTGCAGTGTCCGCAAACACGGACTCCGGCGCCATCTTGCGGAAGCCCAACTCCTAATTGGACACTATGCTCTCGCGGTATTTGAGGTGAAATATAAGGCTGTGTATTGTATTCAGTCGGTGTGTAGTTGTGGAGTGTTAGTCATGGGACGTGGGAGAATTGTAGATAGGTGGTGAGCGCTTTCTGTGAGGCAAGGGAAGGCGCTGTGACATACTAAAAGGAATGACAGAAAGGAATGCCCATTGACTTTAACAGGGAGATGGAATGCCTATAGAGAATAATGGAACAAAATGGAATGCCCATAGGGAATAATGGAAACAAATTCAACGAAGGTGCTGCTCTAGGACAGTTTTATATATTTATATATATATATATATATATATATATATATATATATTTTTTTTTAGGGAAGCAAGATCTGTCAGTATGGATAAGGAGTTGACAGCGACGCAGTGGCGGCTGGTCCTCAAATTTTTTAGGGGGGGTGCAAACAAACGAAAAAAAAAAAACATCAATTGCAGCCTCACTGTGCCCATCAAAAGCAACCACTGTGCCATGAAACGCAACCACTGTGCCCATTAATTGTCGCCACTGTGCCCATCAATTGTTGCCACTGTGCCCATCAATTGTCGCCACTGTGCCATGCCATCAATTGTCGTCACTGTGCCATCAATTGTCGCCACTATGCCATGCCATCAAACGCAGCCACTGTGCTATGCCCTTCAACGCAGCCACTGTGCCATCAATTGTCGCCACTGTGCCATCAACTGTCGCCACTGTGCCATGCCATCAAACGCAGCCACTGTGCCCATCAATTGCCGCCAGTTTGCACTTACCTTTCTCAGGTCAGCCATCCTCCCTCCACGATCCCTCGATGTTGCTTCCGCCAATCAGGTTATCGGTAACCAGACCCGGTGAACCTGATTGGCTGAGACGCGTGTCAGTGTTAACCCTGTGCGTCCCCTGGTTAACTATTTGGAAGCCGATTAGAGCCCACTAGCTGTAATCGGGAAGCCTATCAGAGCCGCTGACTCTGATAGACACTTCCAAAACCAACCAACTGCTGTTATTCAGATGGTTGGCGCTCACCAGGGAGCTGGCCATCTGAATAGTGGGTGGCAGCGGGCCGGCGACAATACATAGATTCATGCAATGCATGAATCTATGTATTGTTTACTTGAGTGACAGTGCAGGAGAGAGAGAGGGTGGCGCTCCTGCGCCCACTATGGACCCACCGCCACTGCAAGTACGTGTGGTGAGGTCAGTAGCTGGTGAGGCACTGGCTAGTAGGGATGAGCCCAGGCATGTTTGTAATTAGCATGTACAGAGCACGCCAGTCGCCAGGAAGTTGGCATTGCAAAGCGATAATCACAGGCAGTGAGACATTCATCGATCTCTGCAGCCACGCAGAGGGAAAATGTCTCGCCGCTTGTGATTAACGTTGTTCCGTGCGGGCTCTGCACGTGCTAGTTGCAAAGATGCCTGAGCTCATCCTTACTTGCTAGTATCAGAGCCAGATACACACAGGTTACATACACTGCGAACGTTAGAGCAAGAACAATTAAGCCTCGTACACACAATGGGACTTCCATCGGACAAATCCGTGGTTTCGTGTCCGAAGGGCGTTGTCCGTGAACTTGGTATGCATACACACGGTA
Source organism: Rana temporaria (assembly GCF_905171775.1). Lineage (NCBI taxonomy): Eukaryota > Metazoa > Chordata > Amphibia > Anura > Ranidae > Rana > Rana temporaria. The sequence continues at coordinate 140,437,019 of NC_053496.1, read as the reverse complement.
GGACATTTTCAGCCAACAATCACGAATGTAGTGATGTAATAGACATACTAGGTGTTTTTTCTGCTCTTTAGCGCCACGCTTTGGGCCACTTCTGCTAATGTTGTCTTATGGTTAGCATTGGTTCAGAGCATGCGTGGTTGTAGTTTGAATTTTAGTCCGACGGATTTGTGTACACACGATCGGATGATCCGACGTAACACATTTGTTGTCAGACAATTTGAGAGCATGACCATCCAACATTTGTTGTCGGAAATTCGGACAACAATTGTCCGATGGAGCATACAGATGGTCGGATTGTGCGGTCAGAAAAGGTCCTGCCAGCAGCTTCTTTGTAGCGCATTAGGAGCGGTTTATACACGGCTCCTAAAGGGCAATTGAAATTAATAGGCAGCTCCGCTGTAGCGGCGTTTTTTTCGGCCAATAGCGGGGGTTAAAATTGCCCTGCTAATGGCGCTGCAAAAACTATGGTAAAGCGCCGCTAAAAATAGCAGCATTTTACCACCGACGCCCGAGGCGGCTCAGTGTGAAAGCACTCTAATTCTATCACTAGACCTCCTCTGAAAAGCCTCATACACAATCTGTGGATTTTTGTCCAAAGGGCATACAGACAGCAGAACATTTTCAACCAAAATCCACCAAACTACGTGGATTTTCAGCTCTTTACCGCCACCCTTTGGGCAACTTCTGCTATTGTTGTCTGATGTTTAGCATTGGTTCGGAGCATGTGTGTTTGTACTTTGGATTTTAGTCTGACAGATTTGTGTACACATGATCGGATAACCTGACGGAACACATTTATTGTCGGACAATTTGAGAGCATGTCCGATTATCCGACAAAACACTGTGATGGAGTTGATAAAATTATTATTTTATGTCTACAGTATGCTACCTCTCTCTTTTAACCACTCATATATTGTTCTTCTTTATTATTAATTTTATTTTCTTCTTTATTATTTTTATTGTTTCTTTTCTTTCTTGTTGCAATATATATATATATATATATCTTAGTAATCATGTAGCAAGCCAGCAGTATTTTCCTTGACTAAAAGTATGAAAAACAGATGTGTTTCCACTCCTCCACTCCTTGACCCCCTCCTTTTTGCCCCCCTCCGACCGAGCAAAGGAAAAATGGCCCCCATGTCCTGGAATGTGAAGCCTCAAGGCCAAGAATAAACATCACAAGAGAAGACTACACAGTACAGACCAAAAGTTTGGACACACCTTCTCATTCAAAGAGTTTTCTTTATTTCCATGACTATGAAAATTGTAGATTCACACTGAAGGCATCAAAACTATGAATTAACACATGTGGAATTATACATAACAAAAAAGTGTGAAACTGAAAATATATTTCATATTCTAGGTTCTTCAAAGTTGCCACCTTTTGCTTTGATTACTGCTTGGCACACTCTTGGCATTCTCTTGATGAGCTTCAAGAGGTAGTCACCTGGCGCAGCACCCCATCACCCTCCTTCTTGGTCAAATAGCCCTTACACAGCCTGGAGGTGTGTTTGGGGTCATTGTCCTTTCGAAAAATAAATGATGGTCCAACTAAACGCAAACCGGATGAAATAGCATGCCGCTGCAAGATGCTGTGGTAGCCATGCTGGTTCAGTATGCCTTTTATGACAATTTTGATTAAATCTCCAACAGTGTCACCAGCAAAGCACCCCCACACCATCACACCTCCTCCTCCATGCTTCACGGTGGGAACCAGGCATGTAGAGTCCATCCGTTCACCTTTTCTGCGTCGCACAAAGACACGGGGGTTGGAACCAAAGATCTCAAGTTTGGACTCATCAGACCAAAGCACAGATTTCCACTGGTCTAATGTCCATTCCTTTAGCCCAAACAAGTCTCTTCTGCTTGTTGCCTTTCTTTAGCAGTGGTTCCCTAGCAGATATTCTACCATGAAGGCCTGATTCACACAGTCTCCTCCCAATGGCTGCGCTGCTATCAATCCGTCCAGCCTAGCCAATCAACGGCCAGGCTGGGAAGCGAAGAGGATCACAAGGACGTGCGTGGGACTTTCGAGGGGTGAGGTAAGTAAAACGGGGGTTCGGGGGGGGGGGGGGGGGGGGGCGGTACCGTCGGATGTTTTTTTTACCTTAATGCATAGGATGCATTAGGGTGAAAAAACATTTACCTTTACAACCCCTTTAACACTCAACCTGTAAGAAAAATTACAGCGTCGCCTATGGAGATTTTTAAGTACTGAAGTTTGGCACCATTCCACGGGTGTGAGCAATTTTAAAGCGTTACATGTTAGGTATCTATTTAATCAGTGTAACATCATCTTTCACATTATACCAAAAAATTGGGCTAACTTTAGTGTTTTTGGGCCAGATCCACATAGATTAAGAACGGCGCAGCGTATCAGAGATACACTACGCCGCCGTATCTTACCTGGCTCTAAGTCGAATCCAGGAAGATTTTGCGCCGTAAGTTACGGCGGCGTAGTGTATCTCTTGGCGCGTAATTCAAATCGGCGGGTAGGGGGCGTGATTAATTTAAATGAAGCGCGTGTCCCCGCGCCGATTGAACTGCGCATGCGTCGTCCAGAAATTTCCCGCCGTGCTTTGCGCGAAATGACGTCGCAACGACGTCATTTTTTGAACTTAGACGTGAGTTACGTCCATCCCTATTCACAGTTGACTTACGCAAAAAAAAAATTCAAATTTAGACGCGGGAACGACGGCCATACTTAACATGGCAATTCTATTGCATCTTAGATCCAAAGGCGTATGAAGACGTACACCTGTCGGATCTAACCCAGAAGCCGTCGTATCTTGTTTTGAGGATTCAAAACAAAGATACGACGCGGGAAATTTGAAAGTACGCCGGCGTATCAGTAGATACGCCGGCGTACTTGCTTTGTGGATCTGCCCCTTTATTTTTTATTTTTATTATGATATGATTTTTTTACACGAAAAAAAAAACAGTTTGAAAATTGCTGGGAAAATACAGTGTGACATAAAAAGTTGCAACAACCACCCTTTTATTCTCTAGGGTGTCTGATAAAACAATATATATAATGTTTGGGGTTCTGAGTATTCATGATTTTTACATGTAGGAGAGAAGTGTCAGAATTGGCCTGGGTGACAAGTGGTTAATTACCATAAGGAAGTAATATACAAATAATTATTATATATTGTTTTTAAGGTAATTTACTATATTTTCAAAAACTGTACTCAAGCAGGTGGCTTAACCAGTTAAGGACCGCCGCACAACTAAATACGTTGGCAGAATGGCACGGCTGGGCATATGGACGTACAGCTATGTCCCCTTTGAGAAGCCCAGCCGTGGGTCACGAGCGCGCCGCTTGTTATTGGTTGGAATATCTGATATCTATATTCAGACTGGGAGGAAGTGGTGTATGACAAAAGCATTTAAGCGGAGTGTGGGACGTTTTGTTACCCTTTCCCTCAGAAATATTCATGGTGACCCAGGATCTTAAGGATGCAGTGGTCATCTTGGAGGTGTGTTTAGGGTTGTTAAGTTGGAATACTACCCTGCAGCCCAGTCTCCGAAGGGAGGGGATCATGCTCTGCTTCAGTATGTCACAGTACATGTTGGCATTCATGGTTCCCTCAATGAACTGCAGTGCCGGCAACACTCATGCAGCCCCAGACCATGACACTTTCACCACCATGCTTGACTGTATAGTTGTATGGTTGCCGCCACACACGCTTAGCACAATCTGAACCAAATAAGTTTATCTTGGTCTCATCAAACCATAGGGCATGGTTCTGTTGTGGAAATTCTACTATACACTACGTGTAATCCATGTCACTTTCAGCCTTTTGGTATAATGCATCTTATGAAGACCCTGTTTCCCGTATCTTCCCAAGTAAACAGACATATTTACCATCCTCACATCCTTAGCTCCACAGCTTGAATGTCTGTCTCTCCCGAGCACAGGCCCTTCGTTTTTATTCATGGGCAGCAAAAGGAACACAAACAGGAAGTCGTGGCTCCAACAGCCAATCGTTTCCTCCATGCGAAATGACAACAGTAAAGGGGAGGAAATCCATAGGAGTGGGGGGGAGAAGTGTACACGTCTCATCCACTTGAGGCATGTACACTGCCCCCCGTCCAGCCATATGCATGCACGCACATCCTCCATCTTGGTCAGCATGGAGCACATTCAATACTGCTCAGAGTAACCAGTATCTAGTAAGATCATTCTACTTGTTCTTACAGGCTTGAGACGATCTGCGGTGACATTGCTACTGCTGTTGTCAATATACGGTACGAGTATACCAACAAGGCAGATATCAATGTCCTCTTATTAAAGCAGATATGTATCCAAAAGGTATAGCGTAGCCACAACAGAGATATAATAGGTTTCTCTTGTTATTCTCTCGTTATGCGGACTTCGCTTCTCTAATGTGAATAGACATTTGAAGGCAAGAAGCGCAGCGCATTGCACTTGATACTTACAAACCGGCAAACATCCATACACACCGAGAACATGTCTCCAAGCCCATGCTGATGGTCTTAATGCTGGTCCTGATTCAACCCAAGTGTGCTCTTCTAGAGTGCTCCTTGGTAAAAACAGACACAGGGAGATAGATGTCAATCTATAAAACACACATCCTAGAATAAAATGTCCACATGAGTCCATATAATAACATTTCCACAACGGTCCCTCCTCTTTTGTCATATGCTCCCATGTGTCCCTTGATGAGTCTTGATCTTCTTCTTATACCTGAAAATGAATCAGTCCTTACAATCCATAAAAATGAAAACACAGCTTGACTTGTAGACTCTGTTCTTCAGGAGGGATGACTTAGAGGAGGACATAAAGGCCGGTTGGTCTGGGCTTAGACGAACCATCGGAGATCTGGGTGACCGTACACTGACAGGATGTATGCTGCAAACTGTCAGTCGGCGGCCCCAAGCTAAAAAGTCTACCTGAGGAAGATTCAGCAAAACTGTGTCTACTGGGAGGATTCGCTCTATCATCCATATTCACAAGTATTGGGCCTGTGGCAGAGGTTCCACTACAGATCTAAATGTTATTATAGACAAGTCGGTGGCAGAAACGTGTTCCTTCCCAGCAATTCCGAGTGACACCCTGGCTGCCAGGCCTGTGAGAGGGACCTGTCCAGGGGCACTATACCCACTCCGGCTGGAGTGGCGACGAAGCAAGAATAATCATTGGAGGCAGGACTGCTTCATTTATCCATAGCCTGAATCTGCAAAGTTATCTCCTTTTCACCAATCTATTCTATCTACCTCAAGTTGACTGTTGGTCATGTTCGACCCAAAATAAAAGCACAGAAAACGTCAACCGATTGTCTGGAGATTCTGTCATTGCTCTCATCATCGTCATTACCCCTAGACACATCACAGAGGTAACACAATTATGCCGATCCCAAATCTAACCAGCGGCTCCCGAGGGGGTAGCGCTACACAAAGGTTTCCCGCGCAGTGGTTCTTCTCCATCAAATACACAGAACAGAAAATGCTAGCCCACCTGGCTCTCTGTAGCAGTATCTGTAGAAGTACTTCTGCACTGTATCCTGGTCACCCAGACCACCGGACTCCTCAAAGTAGAAGGCTTCCCTTTAGCATCCACAGCTCTGCCTCTTGCTGGATACAGGGTTGGAGATCCCGTCCCACCCAAGACACTATGGAATCTCCACACTACAGAGCCCCTGACGAAATACCAAAACCTGGAGAAAGCTGCAAAAGCAGTGTTCTCCAGTCCACATCTACGCTCTGTAGTCGTGCACAAAGAAAATGTGCATACCCTGTGTCCACCAAACTATATATTTTACAGTGACAGCATCTCCTACTGTCACAATATATATATATACACTGCATCCAGTGTAGCCAAGCCTATATCTGACTGCAGGCTAATCCTGGTGTACTTTTTCTAATATACTTCAGGCAGGCAGGTTATTCAGCTAGCTGCAGTGTATTTAATATATATATATATATATATATATATATATATATATATATATATATATATATTGTGAGGGGTTAGCTCGGTAGCGGGGTGTGTAACCCCTTGGTTGGGTTCACCACACACTGAATTTATACAGACTGGCAGTCGAAGACGGTTGAAAACAAAGTTTCTGGTTTATTTTTCCATCTTGCTGGGAAACAATTGCAAGCATCCAAACAGCATAAACAAAATCAAAACATAAAATAAACTCTAGCCACTCTGGGCGTCTACCTTCCACACAGAAACCTATCTATGAAGTCTACCACAGCCTACTGCTGGGTAGACAGTGCTGGTCATACAGCACAAAACAATAGTCTTTTCCTTTCTATAACACAGGAAAAAGTCAATGGTCTCCTCACCTCATCAGGAGAATTTCTGGCACTGCTCTCCTGTTCACACAGCCTTAGGAGTGACGCAGCCAATTAGTGGTTATCCTCTGGGCTACTTTATAGAGGCCTTTAATTGCCTCACTCTGAACAGCTGGAGTCTTCCAACGGCCCTTAGCCTTCCTGGCTATTTCTGGCAGTCGACGCCTAATAATGATTGGTGTATTGTCTAACAAGGCAGAAATGTATGTCCCGACTGTGACAACACCCAAGGATTTACCTGACTTCCTGTCACAATATATATATATATACAGTCAGTCTTGTATATTGTGATGTCTGTGCTGGATCACTGTGACCCTTCACCCTTTTCTCCTGATGCATGCTGGGGGGAGGGGCTGTACCAGGAAGTCAGTCAGCGACTCAGTGTGTGTGTGGGACTGGAAGCAGCAGCATGATACATAGATCTGGTAATGACAGAAGCCGGTTGTATTACGACTCCTCCATGTAACAAAGTCATCATGTTTCTGAGTGAGTGATAAACCCTCTCCATGGTTAAGAAGTGCATCTGGCCTGTGTGTAACTTGCTGAGCAGAGATTGGCAGCATTGCTAGCAGGACCCCTGACTTATGCCTCGTACGCACGACCAGTTTTCCAGTCGGGGAAAACTGCCATAACAACTTTGGCCAGGAAAACTGGCCATGTGTATGCTCCATGGCAGTTTTCCAGACAGGAAAAACTGCCGCGAATCGCGGCGGGAAAAATTAGAACAGTTTCCCTATGGAAAACACTGCAGGGGAGCATACACATGGCTGGGATTCCCGGCCAAAGCTCTCACAGCAGTTTTCCCGACAGGAAAACCTCTGGTGTGTACACAGGATAAAGTTACCAAGCAGGTTCTCATTTTACCCCCGGAATTCTCGGCAGACTTTTTACCGCCGGGAATCCCGGTCGTGTGTACGGGGCAAAAGGGACATAACAGTCTGCTTAGGGGACAGGAGCCACACTGGGGCAGAGATTCTGTCAGCTCTGCAGGGCAGGCTCCAGAGGTGGTTGACGCCACGCCAGCTTAAGTCAGGAATGGTTGTATGCACAATGGCATCAACCTCCTCTCTCCGCCTTCCGACAGGGGACACTTGACCCATGTTCCCTGTTTGGCTCACATCCTGAATTTGGTGGTGCCGCGGTTCTTGAGCCAGGTTCTTGAGTCAGGTTTAGACTTTGCTACATGCAGGGAGTGTTGTCATTTTTTTTATAGAACAGATAGAATAAAATAAAAGGAGTTCTCCTGACTGCTTGAATTTTTTAAATGTAAACCATGTGCACTTGCGCTGTAATCATGATGCATCACGGAATCGAATCAAATTGTTGACATGATTATCGTAATCGAGTCGAATCGTGAGGCCAGTGAAGATGCGCACATCTACAGGGCAGTCAATGCATCTTGGGCAGTGCATCACCAGGCTTCTGTGACTCAGATATGCAAGGCCACAACTTGATCATCAGAGCATACATTCAATAAACTCTATTAGGTGGATGTAAGATGGCAAGAGGATGCCGCTTGGGTGCAGTGTGCTGCAGTTAGCAGTATAGGTCCTCGCATCTGATGGCGGCCTGCTTTGATTTGTGTCTCCCTCCCCTCAGATGGCATTGCTTTGGGACATCCCACATAGTAATTACTATGGTGCTCTATGTCCCGTGATGTACGATAAAGAAAATAGGCTTTTTATAACAGCTTAGCTGTAAAATCCTTTTCTTGGTGTACATCACGGACACAGAGGTCCCGCCCCTCTTATTGGTATATATATATATTGTGACAGGAAGTCAGGTAAATCTGGGGGTGTTGTCACAGACGGGAGATACATTTCTGCCTTGTTTAGAAAATTCACCAATTACTATCGGGTGTCGGCTGCAGAAGTAGCCAGAAAGGTTTAAGGATGTTGGATAGCTTTGGCTGTTCAGAATGAGGAAATTAAGGCCTCTATAGTTGTCCAGAGGATTACTACTCAATGCTGCATCCTGAGGTTTGTTGAGTTAAGGAGAGCAGTGAGCTGAGGAAGACTCTGAAGGTGAAGTGGTACTTGATATCTTTGCTGTGTGATAAGAAAATCAAAAAGACTATTGTTTTCTGCTGGAAGACCAGCAGGTGTCTGCCAGCAGCAGGCTGTGCCAGACTCCATAGGTAGGTTCCTGTGTTGTGAAGGTAGACGGCCCAAGTGGCCAGGGTTTATTTTAGGTTTTATTTTGTTTATGCTGTTTTGATGCTTGCACTTGTTTCCAGTAATATGGAAGAATAAACCATAACCCTTGTTTTTCAACCACCCACGGCTGCCTCTCTGTATAATTCAGTGTGTAGTGAACCTACTCAGGAGGTCACACACCCCGCTACCGAGCTAACCCCTTACAATATATATTGCTGAGGTACTCCCTGTATGGGAGGGGTTATATAGTGAGGGGGCTTCCTGTCTTTTGAGTGTACCAGTGTCCATTCACGTATAGGTGGCGTATGACCCACATAGTAATTACTATGGTGCTCTGTGTCCCGTGATGTACTCCAAGAAAAGGATTTTTTACAGGGTAAGCTGTTATAAAAATCATTATTTTTGGCTGCCATGCTAACACACGCACATAAGTGGCTAAATGCTGCTGTGGCCCTAGAGGCTGCATGTGTGTGCTCTTATGAGTCATTAAAAAATCTGGTTTATAGGACGGTGTGACAGCACCGCCATGACGTGGTGCACGTGAAGCACGCACGTCTGAGGGAGGGCTTCCCCATGCTACGGACCTGAGCCGAGAGCAGGAGACGGAAGGAGGAAGATCCGACGGCGTATCAGCAGCAACGGCTACGATGCAGAGCGGGAGTCTGCGGAGCTGTCAGAGGCTGAGCGCGCTGGACACCTGACACGCTGCTCCACGCTGCTCTCCAGGATCCCAGCCTCCCCCAAACCACTGCCCCCACGAGGAGAAGGTAGGCACGGTATAGTGCAGAGGAAGGCACGGACGCCTCCATCGGCTGGTTCACATAGCAGCCGCCCTCCACATCCTCTGCCTGCCGGGATATCTATTTCTAACACCCAGCTGTGTAACAGGGAAAATAAGAAAAATCACCTACCAGGTAATATCAACCCTCTGTTTGTCCCTCTCCTATTAAGAGGACATGGGACTAGGGAGGCAAAATTGTGTGCTCAACTTGGGATTGTGCCCTGTCAGGAGAATGATGTGGTAGGATAATCAAGCATACCACAGCAATGCAAGGCTCATCCCATATGTAATACATGCAATTTAGCCAGAGAAACTAGCAATAGTAATAGCTTGAACTAACCTGTGCAATACTGTTTTAGCACCTTATGACATCTAGCCGTCTAGTCTCCATTAAGATACAACCCGTAACCATCATATAGGTTGTTTCCGAATGCATTAAATGAAGTAAATATCCATGGACGGTTAATTCGTATCTCAAAAATAGCCCACAAATACTGAGGATATTGGTAAGGGGGCGCGGTTGAAAGGGTTCCGGCTGCCTAGAGACACTGTATCCCCTGGGCGCCAAACACCGTCAAACCACTGCGGGTAGGACCTGAAGCACGGGCGGAGATATTGGATCCACTTATCTATTTATTTATTTAACTTTTCCAGTTTTTTGGTTCCTCTCCATCCCCACCCATTCTGACCGCGTAAGCACTGTCTGGTTTGTTATATTGGCTCAGTGGGGGGTAAAATATCCCCACTGAAGCACGCACGTGCCGTAGGGAATCTCCCTAGCCCATACTCGAGCAACGGGAGATGATCCCGTGACCCCCTAGAGCATCAGTATAAAATCCCAGAAGGTGAGGTTAAGGCTGTTTTGTATTACTCCCCCTTCCCAAATAAATAAAAACCACCGCCTAAAAAAAAAAAAAAAAGGGGGGCGGGGAGGCGATCATCCGCTGTCCAAACTGGGGAAACGTATCAGAGGGACAAAGAAATACAACATGAACAAATCTACAAGGGGGGCCGCCCCAAAAATCCCCAAAGATAATCCCCCCACTAGTACGATCAGACACTACATGACATCTGAGGGGAGCTCTAAGAGCCCTGGCCTGTCAAAAAAAAACAGAAAAAACTAGTACAACTAAAAAGGGAGTAGGGGGGCAGCTACCCCAATCACGGACACCTCAATAGAAAGTGAACATGAGGTTAGTCAAATGGACGACCCCAGACTGGACACTCATATCCCCACAAGGGGGGAACTGGATGGGATGTTAAGAAGAGTGGAAACCGTGATAAGAGAAGAAATTAGCGCATTAAGAAAGGATTTATTTCATATGTTGGAACGGGTTGAGGAAGCGGAAAAAAAATGGAAAAACAGGACTTAGAATTAACCGACCTAAAAATTCAACATCAGACGATGAAACAAAACCAGAGGTGGTTACAATACCGACTAGAGGACCAAGAGAACCGTAACAGAAGAAAAAATTTAAGGGTGCGATCTATTAAGGAGGAGAAAGGGGAAGACCTGAGAAAAATTCTTAACGACCTATTCCTCCCCCTCTTAGATAATGGCACGGAGGGCCCCTCAAAGTGGAACGTGTACATCGTGTAGGAAAGATGAGAGAGGGAGAAGGTAGATGGCCCAGGGACATCATTGTGAGGTTCAGACATTTTGAAGACAAAGATGAGATCTGGACAAAACTCAGGAGAAAGGCCCCCCCTACGCTTTGACGGGACTGAAATTCAGATTTTCACGGACTTGGCCTGGGAGACTCTGGCCAGGAGAAGGTCTCTCAAACCTCTCCTGGAACAGATGCGCCAGCTTTAATATTAAGTATCAATGGGGTTTCCCGGCATGTCTGATTGGCCGCAAAGGAGGGGATCTCGCAAAGTTGATATTCCCTGAGGACTTGATAGGGTTCTGTCGCAAACTGGACATGCCGGTGTTGGAGATCCCAGGCTGGGATGAATAGTTCATTAGATATAGACCACCTCCCCAAGCGGTGTAACGAGGGTTGAGCTAGGATGATCAAGGGGGATGGGGGGGTAAGGGGGAGGGAGGGGGGGGGATTGAGAAGGGGAGCAAGGAGGCCAGGTCCGTACCTACCCATGTAAGATCAACCCCCAGAAGAATATCCCGGGGGGGAAAATGGGAGGGCGGGACGTTTTGGAGGCCCTACCTCATCCATGAGAACCGACGGGTAGGGGAGATCGAGGATCCCTACGGTTCAGAGGCGATGGATAGGCCTAGGTGGGGGGGGGGGGACGTGGGTGGTTTGGGGGGGGGGGAGGTGGGAAGGGGGGGAGGGATGAAAGGGGGGTGGGAAGGGGATCATGGCTCCCGGGTTCTACCTGTAAAGTCCTTTGTGTTAAAGGAGGTGACTTAGTATTAGAATGATAGAGGTAAAATTCTTATCTTATAATGTAAAGGGCCTAAATTCAGTAGGAAAAAGATTAAAGGTCTTAGCAGAGATCGAACAACTCAGAGCGGATGTAGTCTTTATCCAAGAATCACACTTGACCTTGGATACTAACGTCAAGCTCTACTCCCCGGCATACCCTATTTGGTTCTATGCGGACTCCATCTCGAAACGTGCAAGGGGAGTGGCGATTGGGTTCACAAGAGGGTTTGGGTGTACTGTGGAGGCAAGGATGACGGACCCAGAAGGGAGATTCCTGTTTCTTAAAATAAAGATCGATAATATTATGTACACATTAGCTAACATATATGCCCCAAACGTACGCCCAACTCAATATTTAACAAAATCCTGGGAAAGTTGAACAACTTTGCCGAGGGTTTTATAATCCTGATGGGTGATTTAAATTTTGTTCTGAATCCAATAGATGATAGTACGTCCCGTGGGAGGGAGACAAAGAATGTGCATTTACAGAGAATTAAACATAAGCTTCAGGAAAGTCAACTGGTGGATGTTTGGCGGATTAACCATCCAAAAGAACATAATTACACGTTTTTCTCCCCCCCCCACGGGACGTACTCTAGGATCGACTACATCCTAGCGGACCACAGGCTGATTGACTCAATCAAGGAGACAGAAATTGGAATTATGACTGTATCAGACCATGCCCCGGTTTCTATGAAAATTACATTAGCTATACAAAGGAGTCAGCGGCCGATGTGGCGTCTGGATGATAGCCTGATCCATGAGGAAGGAGGGGGAAGCAGGGTGGAGGCAGAATTAAAACAATTTTTCCTCAGGAATGATACAGAGGGTATTACTAGTGCAACCCTTTGGGAGACGCACAAAAGCGTACATTAGAGGGATTTTAATCGCTGAGGACACAAAAAAAAAAAACGAGAGAAAAAGCAAAAATTATCACCCGAGGAAAGAGATAGAGACTTTAGAACGCGAACATAAAGGCGCAGAGACCTTAAAGAGACTTACCATAAACTAATTTTAAAAAGAGATACACTTAAAGAGATCATGGACAAGAAGCAAGGTATAAACTAAATTGTATATCCAAAGAGAGATATATATGGGGAAATAAACCAAGTAAAACATCTAGCCTAAAATGGCCCCAAAAAAAGAAAGCCAGGAATTATATCGAGAAAGTCAAGGGTAAAAATGGGGAATTAGTTTTATGCAACCAGTGACATCGCGGATACATTTAAAAAATATTATGAGGACCTATACACTATAAAACATCCCAAGACGGCAGGAAGGGGAAAGGGAGACTGAGACACGTGTGTTCCTCGATAATGCTGGACTTCCTAGATTAGAGGAGATGGAAAGTCCTTACCATCGACCGCCCCATAACTGAGGAAGAAATAAAAGGGCCATAAATTCCATTAAGGGTGGCAAGAGTGCCGGGGCCAGATGGTTTTCCACCTTCTATTACAAGAGATTCAGTAACATTCTGATACCGAGGCTGTGTAAATATTTTAACGGACTGGGGTCGGAATTTGATACTAGCAGGGGAGCGACAGCGGCAGTGGTCGCAATAATATTAAAGGAAGGCAAGGACAGCTCTCTCTGTTCGGGATACAGACCTATTTCTCTGTTAAATACAGATATTAAACTCTTTGCAAAAATTCTGGCGGGGCCGCCTGAAAGGGGTTATGCACTTTATTGGTGCACCCGACCAGGTAGGCCTTTGTCCCCAACAGAGAGGGCAAAGACAACAGCCTAAGGGCTATCCTTTTACTCCAGACCATAAGGCAGAATGAGCCCCCAGGTCTATTCCTGTCAGTCGATGCCGAAAAAGCATTCGACAGGGTAGACTGGGGGCTCATGATGGAAACCCTCACTGTGATGGGAATAGGAAGCAGGATGTCCAGCTGGATAAAAACATTATATCATCACCCTACCGCACAAATAAAAATCAATGGCTCTTTATCAGAATCTTTCGAGATGAAAAACGGGACGAGGCAGGGATGCCATTATCCCCCCTCTCTTTATTCTATCCTTAGAGCCGTTGCTGGCCACTATTCGCAACGATTCGAATCAACGGAGTGAGAGTGGAAGGGGAGGAACATAAACTATCGGCCTTTGCCGACGATATATTATTTTACGTAACTAATCCAGTTAAATCTATCCCCAAGCTCTCCAGAGTATTGCAACAATATGGCGCTATCTCCAACTTCAAAATTAACGTAACCAAATCAGAGATCTTGAATATTAATTTAAATAAAAGAGAGATAAATTCGGTTAAGGAAGTATGCGCGTTCCCTTGGACCAAAGAACTCAAGTACCTAGGAATAAAACTTGCCAATACAACACAGAAGATGTACAAAATAAATTATATCCCCTTATTAAATGAGATCAAGAATGAATTAAAAAAAACGATAAATAAACCCATATCTTGGTTTGGACGCATAAATATGTTAAAGATGGTAGTAGTCCCCAAGATCCTCTATAAATTCTTATTACTCCCAATTGCCCTTCCCCAGCAGTTTTTGAGGATCCTCAACACTCTGCTACTAAACTATGTTTGGAAAAATAAAAAACACAGACTATCCCTCTCCATAATAAAACAGGGCAAACCACTTGGCGGCCTGGGAGTCCCGGACATTAAAAGTTACTACAAGGCGGCGGTCCTATCGCGGGCAGTAGAGTGGGCGAGGGATAGGATAGATAAAAGGTGGGTACAAATAGAGAAGGCACTAACAAACAATAACTTGAAAAATTCTATTTGGATCCCTGCACAACACAGAGCACTAGATCACAAAACGCACGATATAACACGAGACACTTTAAGAATGTGGGACAGGACTCAGGCACAATTAGAAGGGAAATTCAATTCCCCATTAATGAATCTAAAAGAAAACCCTTACTTCCCACCTGGGGAAAAAAAAATAGGGGGGAACTGGATTAAGAGAAACACAGTGCACCTGGGTGATATTATAAAAAACGGAGAGATAATGACCTATGAAGATTTGAAAGCCAAAACGGATTGTTGGAATCTTGATAGGTGGCATTATCTCCAGTTGACTCACTTTGTGCGGCACCTCCCCCGCCCGTTACGGACGGAGGCGGAGCTGACCTCACTGGAGAAAATTTGTAAATCCACAAATTCTAGGGGCACCATTACCAAATTGTACGGGTTACTGGTTAAATTGGGATCCCGGGGTGAAGCACCGTTTATAGACAAATGGGAAAGAGAGTTAGGGGTCACGAGGGGGACGAATACTGTTTTAAGGATTACTCAATTAACTCACACTTCCGCGATAGATACACGAACAGCTGAAGTAAATTATAAGTGCCTTTCGGGATGGTATATTGTGACGGTATCGGTATGATATCCCCGTCAACGTTCCCTTCTTCCCATAACGACAATCACCCCAATATTCCACGAGGAGGGATATCCCTGGAATCGCCCAGAAAGCCACACATGAGACAAGCTTACTGCTGGAACAAGACACTTTATTGACACAAAAACTCAGCTTATATGTGGTTACAGCCTGTTAGGAACGCCCCCCTCACACAGTGGGGTTTCCCATACAGATTATAGGAGACAAGTCGGAGCCGACCATGCAGACATGTTTCTTTAGATAAAGACATCAGCGGAGTTAATTACTAGGTGTAACAGCCTGACCACAATGAAGCAATCAGAATAATTAACATGAGCCCCTTATCTAATCATTGTAAACAGTAAGGCCGGTCTCCTTCCCACACACAATAAATCAATTACCATTTGAACTAGGGAGCTGGCTGAGGAAGGGTCATTAACATGTCAATAGCTTGTGACACATGAACCAAGCAGGGAGATTTACACTGACATCCTTCACATATATAACCCCTGACAAAGTAAATAAATTTAAAGTAGGTTATACCGCAGACTGCTGGAGGGGCTGCCTAGAAAGAGGAACAATGGCCCATATATGGTGGCATTGCCCTAAAATCCAAACATACTGGGACATAATATTGAGCCAAATAAAGATTATCACGGGAGAGGAGATCAAGAAAGACCCATGGGCCGTCCTCTTCCATTGCAGCCAAGAAGGCGTAAAAAAATATAAGCAGTCTCTACTCCCTCACCTTTTAAACGCTGCCAAGAGACTTATCCCTAAAAAGTGGCAGGAGACGGAAAGCCCACATATTTGGAGTTGGATAGACGCGGTGGAGGAAGCATATAGAATGGAGGAGCTAAGGGATGGATATTTGGAGAAGAGCACCGAATATAGGGAGAAATGGGGAAAATGGAAGGAATATAAAAAAACATGGAGTTATGCGGAGAGAGTAAGGGTATGACAATGCGGAGATCTTGCCATTCTCTGCTCCCTCCCTCATTTCTCTTTAGCAGGACACATGTATTTCTTTCCTTCCCCGCATATCTCCTAGCCACATCCGACCTACTCTTCTCCACATCTCTACCTTACTTTTAGCTGAATAAAAGAGGTTAACCTCTTGACTTAATATTTAGCTTATAGTACTGTTGTGTTCTTGCTTTTTTTTCTCTTTTCTCTCTTATTCATTGGACAGGTAGGAGATTCCTGGGAGCCATGAGGGGAGGGAGGGGGGGTGCAAACATTAAAATAATATTTATATAAATATATTTAAAAAAAAAAAAAAAAAAAAAGATAGTGAACAGAGTATATACCACACATGATGCAAACCGTAAATAGAGACGTAAGAAGCTTCAGATCATGAGTCGGTCTCTAGTACATTGGTAATAAGCTGAGGTGGTATAAAAAAAAAAAAAAAAAAAATCTGGTTTATAGATGTCCAACTGCAACACCTACTCTGACACCAGCGATGAAAGCAGTCCTGAAAGCCTGGTCAATGGCTAGAGCAGAAAGACCAACTTCTTCCGGCACTTATCACAATATACTCCACTATGTTTTAATCCGCTGCTCTCTGAATTCGCCTCCATACCTGATCCACGGGTCTGGGCGGTGAAGGGCATTAAATATCTGGATCAAATTTGCTCAGGGGGGTTTGAAGACATTTGATGTATTGAAATCACAGTTTGACCTCCCTAATAAGTACCTTTTTAGATACCTTCAGCTCTGGTATGCATTCCGTACTCAATTTGTCACTGACTCAGTTGCCTTCTTCACTTCCACCCTTGAAGCAATACTCAGACTTTCCAGAGCTAGACGATGAGGACTGGGGGGAGATGTGGGAATGCCCCTTCTTACACTTAGTATCCGCTAAATATATACTCAAATACAATTCAAAATATTAAATAGAATTTATTTCACCCCTGCATGCTTACATAAAATGTATCCCTCTATCCCCTCTGTGTATTGGCGCTGCACGGTAGATTAAGTGGATTTCATACATATCTTCTGGCAATGGCCTCATATCTGCAATTTTTGGGCAGAGGTCATATCATTTATTCGCACAGTGACTACTATTCAGATACCGCACTCAATAGAGTTCTGTCTTTTGCGCCTAGTTGACTCCCTAGCCAACCGTAGAGCCTCCAGAACTCTGATTGGGCTGCTATTGTTTTGTGCAAAAAAAATCATTGTACTTCACTGGAAGGCTCCAGCTGCCCCTACCCTGGCAGCATGGAAAAAACTGGTCAACTCTAATCTGTCCTTATACAAGGCCACTTACCTGTCGAGGGAATGCCCACAAAAGCATGGGAAATTTGAACTGAAGCTCCCTCCACCAACGCAGACCCTGATCTTTCTCCTTAAACATTCCATGTCCTACTTTAAAGTTACAAAGCCTAAAGATTGACCCTGGCTGGTTTAACCACTTAAGCCCCGGACCATTTTGCAGCTAAATGCCCAGGCCAGGTTTTGCGATTCGGCACTGCGTCGCTTTAACAGACAATTGCGCGGTCGTGCGACGTGGCTCCCAAACAAAATTGGCGTCCTTTTTTCCCCACAAATAGAGCTTTCTTTTGGTGGTATTTGATTACCTCTGCGGTTTTTATTTTTTTGCGCTATAAACAAAAATAGAGCGACAATTTTGAAAAAAATGCAATATTTTTTGCTATAATAAAATATCCCCCAAAAACATATATAAAAAAAAAAATTTTCCTCAGTTTAGGCCGATACGTATTCTTCTACCTATTTTTGGTAAAAAAAATCGCAATAAGCGTTTATCGATTGGTTTGCGCAAAATTTATAGCGTTTACAAAATAAGGGATAGTTTTATTGCATTTTTATAAATTTTTTTTTTTTTTACTACTATTGGCGATGATCAGCGATTTTTTTCGTGACTGCGACATTATGGCGGACACTTCGGACAATTTTGACACATTTTTGGGACCATTGTCATTTTCACAGCAAAAAAAGCATTTAAATTGCATTGTTTATTGTGAAAATGACAGTTGCAGTTTGGGAGTTAACCACAGGGGGCGCTTCAGGGGTTAGTGTTCACTTAGTGTGTGTTTACAACTGTAGGGGGGTGTGGCTGTAGGACTGACGTCATCGATCGAGTCTCCCTTATAAAAGGGATCACTCGATCGATACGCCGCCACAGTGAAGCACGGGGAAGCCGTGTTTACATACGGCTCTCCCCGTGCTTCAGCCTCGGGGAGCGATCGCGACGGAGCGGCTATAAACGAATAGCCGCGCCGTCGTCCCGGATCCCTCCCCGAGGGAACCCGCCCGCTGCACGCAGCGGGGATGGTCCCGATCGGACCCCCCCACCCGCTAGAAGGCAAGGACGTCCTTCTGCCTGTCCGTGCCATTCTGCGGACGTAAATAGTCGTGCGGCGGGCGTTAAGGGGTTAAATACAAGCACTTTGCAGGTGTCCTGTAGATTTAGGAGTGCACTTAGTACCAGTTAGGGCACTAATATTTCTTACTGTTCTAAGTCATAATATGTTGTGTAAAGGTTCTGAGCCTAGGTATGTCCAATAGGCTCTGTTTTGTATGATACTCTTTTTCAAAAACGTCAATATAAAAGATTTTTCCCCCAAAAAAAATGTTATGTTATATATGCAAAATTTTAAATGAAAAAAATTGTAGCGCTGTGTTCATAAATCATATAAACATATCTAAAACACGTAAAATATATAAACAAAATCACCACGTGAAAGAGTGTTATGGTGATTAAACATGACAACATTTTTTTTTTTTTACGAAATTATACTAAATAATGTATGATCTCTAAACAAAATTCATAAGTGTTCACCCAAAATCCACACCTAAAGTGTGAGAAAAATCAAAAAAATCAAGTCCATAAATGGTAGTGTTTTTCCAGGTGTTCACACTTAAACAAACAGTCAATCTTCTTAAAAAACTTGAAATAATTCTTCCACCACACCACTTGTGTTTATGTGACTCCGCCCCTATAAGGATTTGCACTCACCACAAGAATATACCTTGCATTCTCATGCTCGGCATTAAAAACTTAGTGAACTCTCCAAGATCTCCAAGCAATTCCAACAGTGTTCAGTGAACCAATGCTCTCCACATGTAAAAATAAAAAATATGCTTGCAATAGTGAAGTACTATAAAACCATTTATTAAAAAGCACACGTAAATTTCACATATTGCACTCACATCCTTCCAAGTGAAAGCAAGGCACTTCAAACAAAATCCTTTTTAAGAAGCGAGAGGCTCGCAGCGGTGCACACAATATATATCAGACCCGGAGATGAACCTGATATTCTCACCACCGCTTGCTTGTCTCTCTGGTCCTGGAAACAAGTTCTCACATGGTGATCGGTAAATTAGGATGCTAAACACCACAGTTGATTGTCGTGTAGCTCTGCCCATGTTATGTAATACAATCAAAACTGCTACGCGTCTTCATCACAACAAAGTAAAAAAGCCAAATATCACATGAAATTGAGTGCAGTGAACGTAGAAATAAAAACGAAAAATACAAAATGTAATAGAAAACGTCCCACAAAAGTCCAAAGAATCACATCCAATGAGTGATCAATAGTGAACTAGGAGTGTAGCACCAATTGTTAAATAAGGTACGCTTATCGGGGCTGCTCTGTGAAAAACCTTTGCCTAGAACAGGTACCGGTAAGTATAACATGTCTGTTTTTTTATTAAAAAAAATAAAATAAATAGGCAATAGGCTTTAAAGGAGTTGTAAAGGAAAAATAGTTTTTTTGCTGAAATGACTATTTACAGGGTATAGAGACATAATAGTTAACTGATTACTTTAAAAATTATTAAAAATAGATTAAAAATCAATCATATAATGTACCTACAGTTTCAGTTTAGTTTTTGCATGTTTCCTGCTTCTCTGCTGCACAGAGCCAATACAGGGCAGTGATGGTTTGGAAAAAACGAAACTGATTGGTGTTGAGGGGTTTTAGACACACAGTAATCACACCTCCTTGATTAGTGACCACAGAGAGAAAGCTCCCATGACTTTTTTCATCAGGAAACAGACAACCAGGAAGTGTTCAGAACAGAGAAGGATTACAGCAAAAACCAGGACTGCAGTAAGGTAAAGGAAGCTATTTAGCTAAAAAAAATGTTTCCTTTAATGTCACTTAAATGTTAAATATAAACATATCAACATGTTATGTATTTGTTATCGCCCTTGATCAAACTTCCTCGCACATGCATTCATGGAGTTGTTTGCAACATCTGTTAACCGTAACAAAATCATTTAAACTAAGTAACGCAATTAGCTCTTCCATTTCAAGCGAATGAGATATTAATATTAATACAAACTCAGTATTTACAATTTTCTAAAGTGTAGCCATTGGAAAGGATACTTCAGACTTTACATTAAACATTAAATAGATTTTAGCAATGGTACTTGTGGGTATTTGATGGCTATGTACAAGATGATATGTATTCCACTTGGACAGGACCATGGTATTGAGAGTACAGCTGCAGGTTTGTGTATATGCATCCATTCGGCGATCCACCCTTTGCTGGTAATCTGGATAACAGCTCACTGAAAGCTGATGCCCCAGAAGGGTCCAGAGCAGCCCTCTGCTTGTGTTACTAAAAGCAGGAAATCCATGCCAAGCAATACAGTGTCCCCTCGGGTGATTAAAAATTATGAGCAGATGTGTAACATCCTCATTATAACAGGGAAGAAGGGCAATGTCAGACCGATAAAGCTTAAAGTTCATGTCCCATTACTCTATCGTCTAACATGTAAACTACAAACATTTTGGCATGTGTTCCAGGGAACTAACCAAGTTGCTTGAAGTCAAAATTGGCTGACAGCATGTATTATGGTTAGGTGTTTATTCTAGAGATGCGTAACTGTCTACATTTTGGTTCAGTGACTTTTCTTATTACTATGCAGGCTTTTTCTTGTTTTTACATGTCACTGATAACTGAAGGTAGAAGCCTGTGTCCCAATTGCATTTTATGTACAGTAGCATACATCTGAGACCAGTGTACTACATGAACACATTTTCATAAATTCAAGAAATAATAATAATACTCTCAATTCTGAGCGCAAGCTACCGGCGACAGGGGTGTTTTAAAAAAAAAAAAATATTTTTTTTTTACTCTTTTTTTTTTTATTTTACTCTTTTTTTTTATCACTTTTATTCCTATTACAAGAAAGTAAACATCCCTTGTAATAGGAAAGTTGCGTGACAGGTCCTCTTTATGGAGAGATGAGGGGTCAATAAGACCCCACATCTCTCCTCCAGGCTTGGGAAAGCATGAGATTGTGAAAAAAATGTCACCAATCTCATGCTTACTAGCAGCAATCGCGGCTTTGTTTACTTCTGGGAACCCGGGCGTGATGTCATCACATCACACCCGGGTCTCCGATGGTCAGAGAGATAACTGGTGACCATCTGGTCACCAGTCATCTCTATGCTTCCCATCTGGCACCAAACGATTTTTTCTCCGGGCCCCCGATGGCACGGGAGAGCCTGGAGAAGCACCGGATGGCGGCGGGAGGATGTCCACCCCCGCCGCCTATAAGAACGATCAAGTGGCAGAACTCCCCGCTATGATCGTTCTTATCGTGCACAGAATCGCCGGCACGAAAGAATGATATCTGAATGATGCCTCTAGCTGCAAGCATCATTCAGATATCCGCCCACAAATCCCCGGACATAATATGATGTCCGCCCAGGATGGTAGATTCCCATCTGTGGACGTCATATTTACTATGGCTGGGTAATGAAGTGGTTAAAGAGATTGTAAAGTCTTGATTAAAAATAAAAAAATTAAAAACATACTTATACTTACCTCCTCTGTGCAGTTGGATTTGCACAGAGCAGCCCAGGATCCTCCTCTTCTTGGGTTCCTCTTTGCTCCTTCTGGCCCCTACCTCCTATAGAGTGCCCCAGCAGTAAGCAGGTTCCTATGGGGGGGCACCCGAGCCGAGTCACAGCTCCGGGGTGGCCATTCGGACACGTAATAATTATAAAGAGATATACAGGTATCAGGTATATAAGATCCTTTTATATATTTTATATATTTTATCAAATGGCAGCCTTTTGAATATTTCTACCAATGTAATGTATTAATGTATTTACAGAAACATGATATTAATATTACCAGAGTGTTTTCTGATACCCACAAGTCACACCCACAACTTTTTACAGACAATTGGTTCTATCTACTGATTAAAGTGGTTGTAAACCCTTTAACCTACAGGTAAGCTTAGATTAAGGCTTACCTGTTGGTGCAACAAATATCTCCCAAACCTAAAAGGTTTAGGAGATATTTGCCGAAATGACAGACGCCGATGAAAACTGAAAGTGCCGTTTTTGTCATGGCATTAACGGGGTTAATACCGTGATTTCGCGGGAGTGACGTCATTGCAGCAAGAAGATGCGAGGAGACCGCGGTGGCGGAGGGGAACGAGGAGGACTTTGGGGGCTTCTATCTCAAGTAAAGTGCCACATAATGAGCTAGTATAACTAGCTCACTATGCCTTTCTCTTGCAGTTTATTTTTCCCCCGTAGTTCGGGGGGGGGGGGAGGGGGTTACCTCTTTAACTAACGCACAGTGCCAGCAATAGGCTAAGATGTGTGATCTCACCACTAACAGATTATCTACCCCTATTGTATATTTATATTGCTCTTTTTTCTCAAAAATATTTAGCAGTTATCAAAAATAAATAAAAAATAATTATATATTCCCCAGCTTCAAAAGGTTTTAAAAATCATTATGTTAGTTGTGTACAATGCAGCTATGAAAATTATTACTCTCATTCTGGTAAATTACAAAAAATGTTTAGATTTCATCTCTGGGATAGTGTTTATCATTAGATGGGAGACATGCGCTACATTCATGGAGGGGCACACTGCTCTGTCTCATTTTTGCACAGCTCTTTCCATGACACACGGTCTGTCCTGCAGTCCTCCAGGTACACTTTATGTCTCCTTCGTCAGCGCTGGAAAACTGTTAATCAGTCAGTGACAGCATAAATAAAATTAAAGGGTTTAATTAAAAACTAATGAACAAGCGAGATGAGAGTCCCAGCTTCTTTTAGAGCCAGCACATAGGCCCTGAGTAATTAAACTGTCACAGAAAAATGAGATGTGAAGCCAATTCAGAGAACCACAAAGGCTCAGAAGCTACATCCTGAGTGTGTATGGGAGAGTTACTTTGGCTGCTGAAACTGCAGGAAATGCTCTGGTCAGTTTTCAGTTATTTTCACATCTTATCTCAAAATAGGTTTAAATAAACACTAGTGCATTAAATAAACACTGTGGGCCGGATTCAGATAGATTCGTCTATCTATCTGCCGGCGTAACGTATCTCAGATATGTTACGCGGCTGTAACTTTGGGGCGCAAGTTCCGTATGCAGAAAGAACTTGCGCCCTTAGTTACGGCGGGTGTAACGTATGTGTGGCGGCGTAAGCCCGCCTAATTCAAATTGGGGATGTTGTGGGCGTGTTTTATTCAAAATTAAGATGACCCCACGTTTTTAGACGTTTTTTTTAACTGCGCATGCGCCGTCCGTGAAATATCCCAGTGTGCATTGCTCCAAAGTACGACACAAGGACATATTGGATTCGACGTGAACGTAAATGACGTCCAGCCCTATTCGCGAACGACTTACGCAAACAACGTAAAATTTTCAAAACTCAGCGCGGGAACGACGGCCATACTTAACATTAGCTACGCCTCATATAGCAGGGGTAACTATACGCCAAAAAAGCCTAGTGTAAACGACGTAAAGAAATGCACCGGCGGATGTACGTTTCTGAATCGGCGTAAATACCTCATTAGCATATTCCTCGCGTAACTATACGGAAGCGCCACCTAGCGGCCAGCGTAAATATGCAGCCTAAGATACGACAGTGTAAGGACACTTATGCCAGTGTAACGATACGCCAAATTAGATTCAGGTTTATGGATCGCAACTGCGGAGACTTCTCAGGTTCGAACCCAGGATTCACTCTTAACTATGTTGAGAGTTTGGGTTCTATCATCACAGCTAGGGTTGTCCCGATACCGATACTAGTATCGGTATCGGGACCGATACAGAGCATTTGCGCGAGTACTTGTACTCGCGCAAATGCTCCCGATGCCTCGCCGATACTTTTTTTTTTTTGTAGAGTGGCCGGGAGGAGTCAGTGGCTGGGAAAGGCAGGAGAGGTCGGGGGGAGTGCGAGCAGAGTTTGGCTGGAGAGGGGGCGGGCAGCACACGCTGGGGGGTGTCAGGCCGGCGCCCCCTTCCATGACTGAAGAGGACAGAGGAGCGGGCAGAGCGGGCGGCATGGCGGTGACAGGAGGCAGCAGCAAATGAATGATTGTTTGTTTAACACTGAACTGCCTCTCGCTGAAGCCTGGCTTTGCGGGGGGAGGGGGGGCCGTCGGCACACCCGTGACCCGACCGCTGCTCTGATCAGTAGTTCTCAGCTGTGACTGTCACAGACACACAGCCGAGCAGCCTAAAGCCGCCTCCCCCTACTCTGGGTACTCTACAAGTGCTGTGCACGGCACGCTGATCATGTAGAGTACACAGAGGAGGGGGAGCGGCTTTAGGCTGCCTCGGCTGTGTGTCTGTGACAGTCACTGCTGAGAACTACTGATCAGAGCAGCGGTCGGGTCCCGGGTGTGCCGACGATTCCCCCCCCCCACGCAAAGCCAGGCTTCAGCTTCATGTAGAGGGGGGTGTCTATTGTAGAGGGGGGTGTCTATGGTAGAGGGGGGGTGTGTCTATTAGAGGGGGGTATGTCTATGGTAGAGGGGTGTGTCTATTGTAGAGGGGGGGTGTGTCTATTGTAGAGGGGGGGGGTGTGTCTATTGTAGAGGGGGGGTGTGTCTATTGTAGTGAGGAAGTGTGTCTATTGTAGAGGGGTGTGTATGTCTATTGTAGAGGGGGGGTGTATGTCTATTGTAGAGGGGGGGTGTCTATTGTAGAGGGGGGGGTGTCTATTGTAGAGGCTGGGTGTCTATTGTAGAGGGGGGGTGTCTGTGGTGCAGGGTGCTGTGTAATGTAAAGGGGTCCAGAGGTGCAGGGTGCTGGTAATGTAAGGGGTCCAGAGGTGCAGGGGGCTGTGTAATGTAAAGGGGTCCAGAGGTGCAGGGCGCTGTGTAATGTAAAGGGGTCCAGAGGTGCAGGGGGCTGTGTAATGTAAAGGGGTCCAGAGGTGCAGGGGGCTGTGTAATGTAAAGGGGTCCAGAGGTGCAGGGGGCTGTGTAATGTAAAGGGGTCCAGAGGTGCAGTTGTGGAGAGGGGGTTTATACAGTAGTGACAAGATATTGAAGGATGCAGGGGGCACAGTGGGGTGTTTTTACATTTTACAGTCGGAGGTGCCAGATATAGGAGCCGCCCCCTGGGCCAAATGCTCTAGGTACGCCCCTGGTGGGCAGAGTCTGTGGAAGGAAATGCGGGTGGAGTCTGGCTGGAGAGGGCAGGCACAGTTGGTGGACGGAGTCGGCGGGAGAAAAGCGAGTCCTCACCTGCAGTTAAACTTGGTAAGCTGGCAGGGATATAGGGTGCAGCTGCATCAGGGTTGTGACCGGTGCAGCCACATTCAGTCGCCGCCAGCGGCCGAACGTCCCTACGCTCATCTTGGTACACCCTGCACTCAGCGGCAGTAAGCAGCAGCAGACATCTTGTTACACCAGCCTGAGCTATATGGGCTGGGTGTAACAAGATGTCTGCTGCTGCTTACTGCCGCCGAGTGCAGGTTGTACCAAGATGGGCGTGCAGCATATTTTTCTATTATAAATTCAGTGTCATTTTTCGCAGCATTTCAGTGCCAGCCAGCTGTCGGTGCAATCAGTGCCCACAAATGACACCAATCAGGTGGCACTGATAGGTGGCACTATTTGTTCCCATCAGCGCCAGTCAGCAGTCAGTGCCACCTATCAGTCCCCATCTGTCAAACTGCCACATGACATTGAAAAAAAAAGTATCGGTATTCAGGTATCGGCGAGTACTTGGAAAAAAGTATCGGTACTTGTACTCGGTCTTAAAAAAGTGGTATCGGGACAACCCTAATCACAGCCTCAGTAAAGTATATGGCGCTTATTCCGGCATAAGCAACATTAAAGTAAATCTTGGTATTAATGGTATAGATCAGGTATAGCGATATGAGTAGTCGCAGTACTGGGGACTGCACACTAGGGGTCACACCGACCAGAATCAGTGAGTTCAGTGGTACTGGTATTGTACAGACAGGTCTGGGTTCCTTATTTACATAATAGTCTACACATCATAGTTCAGTGGTTAATACTAGTAGTAACTGACATCATTGGCAGGATGCAATGGTGAGGACGTCTGTAGAGGGTTAAGTGTATGTGAGTACTGAATAACCTTGAGAAGCAATCCTCATTACTTAGAATTACTAGTTGTGCACAGCGACATCATAGGAAGGGATTAGGCATAAGGAGCGGTGCATCATACTTGTATCTATAGCAGTAAACATAAACTGGGAAGCTGAAGTTGAAGCTCTAGGAGTGCTCCATAGTACTTGATAATATTAGGCAGTGTACACAGGCATGAGAGCAAGCATCAGGCATGGGGAACAGTGCATAGTAATTGGTATCTATAGCAGTGAGCATAACATGTGAGCTGTAGTTCAGAGAAGCCCGGAGCATGAAGCGCAGAGGAATAGTGTAGGGCGGACATGACTAGGTGCTTGGGACACAAGGGGTGACTAGCTTGGGAGGAAAAGGGGGTAGGCAGGGGGCTGGGCATTAGTTTCCCGGGCTCTGGGAGTTTATTTAAGGAGGGGGCGGAGCTACAGGGCTCAGCAGCGTGGGGGAAGACAAGGAAGGAGGCAGTTTTTTGCTCTGCTCCTTCACACCAAAGATGTCGCAGGTAGACCTAATGTTAGCGAGACTACGGGGCCAGGGCAGCGGAGAGGGGTCCCCAGTGGTTGGAGGCACAGATCGGCAGGCTAATCGAGGACCAGGCAGGAGGGTCTATGGAAACCGGCGACTCGCGCTCGGCAATCGCGGCCGCCGGTGCGCTACTCCCCGAGGTGTCGGGCGATCCAGGAGGGCAGCCAGGAGTCCAGCTGAAGACCCGTCGCCCCCGCCGGCGAAGCGGCGGTCGCAGCCTGTCGGCCGGTGGGGAGTCCGGACGGTACCCTCGCGGTCGGAGGAGCTCGGGAGGCGGGGCCTACGGTCGGGATTGCGCCTGGTCCTCACCGGGAGAGGGAGTCAGCAGCACAGGCCCAGCAGCACCCAGCGGCAAGTGTGGGTTCCGAAGGAGAGGCCCGTCGAGGGACAGGGGGGTCCAGGGACAGCGGGCCGTCCATCCGCGCGGCAGCTGCATCAGGGGCTCGGGGGCAGCAAGCCCAGGACAGTAGTGAGGAGCAGCAAGTGACCAGGCCACAGAGCAAGGGGGGGAGGGGGGGCCAAGCAAAGAAGAGTGCAGCAGAGGTTCGATCCAGGCATCCCCTGGGGTCTGCGGCTCCCAGATCTCCTTCTCCTGGGTAGCCACAAGTGCCGTGCAGTGCAGCAGAGGACCGGTCGGAGGGCGAGGTGTCCGAGGACGAGGAAGATGTCGTGCGACAACCACCGGTGGATGTAGCGGCGGCGGCTGATGGTGCGGTTCCCAGGCAGCCAGGTAAGACTACCTCCTTACCTACTCTCGATTTCACTAATGCTTTGTGTACCTTATTGGGGGTGGGGGGGTTAACCCGGGGGCTGCTGGTGCGGTTGCACGGGACCGGTGGCGCCTGGGGCTGCGGGGGCGGTTTCCCGCCGCTCCGGGGGTCCCGGGCCAGATGCAGGACCTGCTGGGGGGTCTGCGGGACCTGTTACAGCGCTTTGCTGGGGGTCCTGCGGTGTGCCGCCGCAGGTCGCGCCATGGGTGGGGGGGAGTGGGGACAATGGGGGGGCAGCGGTGCTCCAGCGGCGGTGGCGGTCGACCCCTCGTCAGCGTGACAGCGGCTGTTCCGGCAGGCAGTGTAGCGGGGGACACAAATAAAGATAAGTCAGCGGCGGCCAGGGCAGATATTGTGAGGATTGCAGATGCGCAAAATGTGAGGTATATGTATGTTTTGAGGGTCCCCTAGGTTCGCATTTAAAGCCAGAGGTGAGAGAAAAAATCGTTAAGGGTGAGTATGTTGAAATTTTTTCCTTGCTTCCTCTGGAAAAATTTAATTTAGACAGGGTGAAGCCCGATGACTCTAAGAAAGAGGACGAGGAGAAGAGGCGTTATCGCCTCATCCCTCGCACCTTTGGAAATTGGTTGCAGGCTTATGCAATACTGGCCAGTGTCATTGGCGACAAGAAGCCGGAACACTGTGCGGCATTGTTTTGCTACATGGATGCGATCGGGGAGGCGCACCGCGTGTACGGGGGTACGGGGTGGCTGCGTTACGACGAGCAATTCCGGCAGCGTATGGCGGTACGGCCGTCAATTAGGTGGGACCATAAGGATATTACCTTG
This sequence comes from Rana temporaria, assembly GCF_905171775.1. Classification (NCBI taxonomy): domain Eukaryota; kingdom Metazoa; phylum Chordata; class Amphibia; order Anura; family Ranidae; genus Rana; species Rana temporaria. Next base: position 140,408,585 of record NC_053496.1, on the reverse strand, counting down.
TGGATGCGGCTTATGTCTGCGCCGCGGGCGTCGGGCCAGTTTTTTCAGGGGGGGGCCGCAGCCTCGGGACCGTCGGCCGGAAAAAAGTGGGGAGTCTGTTGGCAGTTTAACGAAGGATCCTGCAAGTTTGGAGGGTCCTGTCGTTTCAAACACGAATGCTCGGGTTGCGGAGGTACCCACCCCCTATCCAAATGCTTCAAGCGGGGCAAGCGGGGGGGAGACTCTGCGGGAAAGGGGGGTGACGCCGGTGAAAGTGGAAAAGGATGCGTCCTTTTCTAGATAGGTACCCGGACGTCGCAGCGGCTCGTTTACTGACTGCGGGTTTTACGGAGGGGTTTCGCATTCCGTGTAATTTGACGACGGTGCCACCGCTGGCGGGGAATTTGCGATCCGCTTTGGAACACCCGGAGATAGTTACGGAAAAATTGGGAAAAGAGGTGGCGCTGGGGCGGATGGGGGGGCCATTTCGGGAACAACCGATGAGGGATTGGCGGTGAGCTGTGTGCGGAGGTATGGAAAGGGGGCACTCATGGCAAAATCGGACATTGAGGCTGCATTCCGATTGCTACCGGTACACCCAGACAGTTTTCGCCTGTTGGGCTGTCGGTGGCAGGAGGAATTTTATGTGGACCGATGTCTGCCCATGGGTTGCTCCATTTCATGTGCGTTTTTCGAAACGTTCAGCTCTTTCTTGGAGTGGGTGGTCCGGGACGTGGCAAGGGTGGACTCGGTTGTCCACTATTTGGATGACTTCTTGTGCGTGGGACCCCCTTCCTCCAGAGTGTGTGCGATTCTATTGGCGACATTGCAGCACATTGCGGGAAGATTTGGGGTCCCCTTGGCGGCGGACAAGACGGAAGGCCCTACGACGGAGCTCAGTTTTCTGGGGATCGTGATCGATTCCCAGGCAATGGAGTGCCGTCTGCCGCCGGACAAAGTGGAGAACCTCAGGCAGGTGATCAGGGACTTCCTGGGACGCAGCAAGGTCACGTTGAGGGAATTGCAATCATTGCTGGGGAAGTTCAATTTTGCATGTAGGATCATCCCCATGGGTAGGGTGTTTTGCCGACGGCTGTCGGCGGCCACCGCGGGAGCAAAATCGCCGAGACACTTTATAAGATTGACCAGGGAACTGAAAGAGGATCTTAGGGTGTGGCACACTTTTTTGGAGACGTTTAATGGGCGGGCGGTGTGGATGGAGGGGCCGGTCAGTAATTTTGATTTGGACTTGGTCACGGATGCGGCGGGGTCAACGGGGTATGGGGCCTTTTTTCGGGGTCGTTGGAGTGCGGAACCTTGGCCAGATTCATGGAGGGCGGCGGGTTTACTCAAGAACCTAGTGCTGCTGGAATTGTTTCCAGTGGTTCTGGCAATGGAATTGTGGGGGGAAGAGTGGAAAAATCGGAAGGTGAGACTGAATTGCGACAATATGGGGGTAGTGCAGGTCATCAACCGGATCTCCGCTTCATCCTTGCCGGTGGTCCGGTTGCTGAGACATTTGGTGTTGCGGTGCCTGCAGTGTAATGTTTTTCTATATGCGGTGCACATACCGGGGGTGGACAACACGCTGGATGACTCTCTGTCTCGTTTTCAGTGGGGCAGGTTCAGGGAGTTGGCTCCTACGGCAGAGCGGACCGGGGTGCCGTGCCCGGCGTGGCTGTGGGACACTGCTTTGGACTTGCCGCGCGTTGGATCCAACGGTCGGTGAGTGGGGCGACGTGGACGGCGTACTCTAGAGTCTGGGGGGAGTGGTTCGAGTTCTTGCGACAGGTGGGAATTGACGTAGGAGATGGGGGTATGGAAGGGGGATGGTTGGTGCTGTATTTTGTGTCCAGGCACATGGAGGATGGGGGGTCGGTTTCCGCCATTGAGCGCAAGCTGGCGGGTTTGGCATTTCTCTTCAAGTTGCAGGGGTTGCAGGATTTTACTAAAACTTTTTGGGTAAAACAAGCGGTGAAGGGATATAGGAAGGGAAAGGTAAGGAGGGATTCGCGTAGGCCGGTGTCATTCGCAGTGCTTCAAGCGATCTGCGGCAAACTGGGGGAGGTGTGCGCGTCAGGATACGAGGGGATACTTTTTAGGGCGGTTTTTGCGGTCGCATTTTTTGGGGCTTTTAGGTTGGGAGAATTAGTTAGCCCATCTAAGTCAGTGGCTGGGGGGTTCGGTTTTCAGGATGTTCGAGTGGAGGGAAGAAGCGTTGTGATCATGCTGCGCCGGTCCAAGACGGACCAGGCAGGGAGGGGAACACGGGTGGTGCTCTATGCATTGCCGGGTTCCGAGGTGTGTCCGGTGAGAGCGGTCGAGGAATTTTTAGGAGTGCGCCCGGTAGGGTTGGGGGCATTTTTTGCGCACAGGGACGGGACGTTTTTGTCAAGATTTCAATTTGTGACAGTGTTCAGAAAATGTTTGTGTGCTGCGGGGTATGACGGACAACGGTATGCTTCGCACTCCTTCCGCATCGGGGCGGCCACTGAGGCTGCACGGTGCGGGTTGGATGAGGCGGCCGTTAAGAAAATAGGTAGGTGGGAATCTAGGAGATTCCGATCTTATGTGCGTCCGCATTTGCTGGCTGATTAAATGAGAGGAGGGGGACAATGGGACACGGACAAAGGGATGTGTCGTGGCTGGTGTTTGTAAAGTGGAGAAGGTGGAGGTTTTGTTGGTGTTATGTGCTACATGAAATCGTTTTTATTTTCAGATTGCAGCTTCCCGTGCCTCGTATGGATTGTAGGGCACTCTTACGTGTTCTGGGGTGCCAGGAGAGCAGACGCCCGACCGGATGGCAGGCAATTGGGCATTTCCAGGCGGGAGGCATGCGTACGCTGGTTGGGTTTTAGGGGGATGGAATGGAGTAGGGTGGTTCCTGAGGTCAGCCATTACGCCCGGCTCGATCGCCCCCCAGATGTGCTGGTCCTGCATGTGGGGGGAAACGACTTGGGTGTCCGGCCGATGGCGGAGCTTATAATGGCAGTCAAGGCGGACTTTATGTCCCTGAGAATGTCCTTCCCAGGTTTGATAGTAGTCTGGTCGGATATGGTAGTGAGGACGGCCTGGCGTACTGCTAGATCAGTGGATAGGCTGAACAAGGCTCGCATAAAGGTCAACCAGGTGGTGGGGAGGTTCGTGGCACGTAATGGGGGGCTAGTAATTCGGCACACTGAGTTGGAGAGGGATGTGGGACTGTTTCATAGGGGGGACGGCGTCCACCTTTCTGATATTGGGATCGATTTGTGGGCCTTGGGGTTGGAAGATGGAATCCGTAGGGCCCTGCGGGTGTGGGGTGGCCCTCGAGGCTAAGGGGTTAACCTCTCAGGCTGTGGCGGTGTCAGGTGGTCTCCAGGAGGTCAAAAAAGGAACAGTATGAAGGAAGTGTGGGGGTCCAGCGGTTATGGACCCTCTCCGTATTCCACCGGAATGGTGTCCGCTGGAACACGGAAATTTGTGTACTGCGGGATAGGGGGTGTTGGTATGCCTTTAAGGCTGGCGGTTGGTTTTTTGATTACGTCCCGCAGGATATTGAAAAAATGTTATGTGTGTGTTACCTCTTTTTGACCACATGTCTGTATATGGTTGCCATTTTGATATGGCTGTTGTAAAATCTGTTTTATATTTGAAAAAATAATGTAAAGTTAATAAAAGGTATTTATGGTACAAATGGTTAATAAAATTATGGCTGCTATGGCCAATTTTCTCCATCTCAGGTGTTGCCTCAGTTTTCTTCTAATTTAGTGTAAGAAAGGGGGGGGGGTTATGGTTTGGGGTCCTAATGGGTTATTATGGGTATCCAGGCTACCTGAGTCAAGAGAAGCCCGGAGCATGAAGCGCAGAGGAATAGTGTAGGGCGGACATGACTAGGTGCTTGGGACACAAGGGGTGACTAGCTTGGGAGGAAAAGGGGGTAGGCAGGGGGCTGGGCATTAGTTTCCCTGGCTCTGGGAGTTTATTTAAGGAGGGGGCGGAGCTACAGGGCTCAGCAGCGTGGGGGAAGACAAGGAAGGAGGCAGTTTTCCCACCCACCCTCCCTGTTTTTTTGTCTCGTTTGTGTTGTGCGTGTGTGTTCTTCTTTTGCAGGTCATGGATGCAGGTCGTCATAGCAGTAGGAATAGTGGCGGTGTCAGGTGGTCTCCAGGAGGTCAAAAAAGGAACAGTATGAAGGAAGTGTGGGGGTCCAGCGGTTATGGACCCTCTCCGTATTCCACCGGAATGGTGTCCGCTGGAACACGGAAATTTGTGTACTGCGGGATAGGGGGTGTTGGTATGCCTTTAAGGCTGGCGGTTGGTTTTTTGATTACGTCCCGCAGGATATTGAAAAAATGTTATGTGTGTGTTACCTCTTTTTGACCACATGTCTGTATATGGTTGCCATTTTGATATGGCTGTTGTAAAATCTGTTTTATATTTGAAAAAATAATGTAAAGTTAATAAAAGGTATTTATGGTACAAATGGTTAATAAAATTATGGCTGCTATGGCCAATTTTCTCCATCTCAGGTGTTGCCTCAGTTTTATTCTAATTTAGTGTAAGAAAGGGGGGGGGTTATGGTTTGGGGTCCTAATGGGTTATTATGGGTATCCAGGCTACCTGAGTCAAGGCTTTAGAGAAACTCCATAGTACTTGATAGGATTAACAGTAAACTCAGGCATGGAAGCAGAGCGTCATGCATGGAGAGAGGTGCAAGTTAATTAGTATCTATAGCAGTGAGCATAACATGAGAGCTGTAGTTCAGGCTTTAAGGAAACTCCATAGTACTTGATAAGATTAGCAATAGGGTCAGGCATGGATGCAGAGCGTCCAGCATGGAGAGCAGTGCATAGTAATTGGTATCTATAGCAATGGACATTAACATGAGAGCTGTAGTTGAGACTTCAGGAGAACTCCATAGCACTTGATAGCATTAGCAGTGAACACAGGCATGGAAGCAAAGCAACAAGCATGGAGAGCAGTGCATAGTAATTGGTATCTGTAGCAATGAACATTAACATGAGAACTGTAGTTGAGGCTTCAGGAGAACTCCATAGCACTTGATAGCATTAGCAGAGAACACAAGCATGGAAGCAAAGCGACAAGCATGTAGAGCAGTGCATAGTAATTGGCTTCTATAGCAATGTACTTGCGGTTACAGATAGCTGGGCATGGATGAGAGTCCTGCGAGCCTGGACCCGGTTAATGTAAGCGGTTGCGCCGTGCTAGGAGTCCTGGTGGTCCAGTTCAGGAAGCTGGGAGCTTTAGTACAGGTGAGTCTGGAAGCCCAGCTGACAGTGGTGTTCTGTCAGCAATAGAGGAACGCCATACTGTCAGTGCTGGGGGTTGAAATAGGCCGCGCTGGAGCGCACCAGGAAGTGCAGCTAGGTGGCGCACCTCCGCAACCACCGTGGAGCGCAAGGCTGCAGGAAGTGAGAGGATAATCAGAAAGACGGATGTCAGTTGTGAGGGAAAGAACCAGCTATAGTAGTACTTAGTGCAAAGTTATTAGGGTGGCGTTACAGCCAGTCGGATCTTGGGGAAATCTATGCGTAACTGATTCTCTGAATCAGTCGCATGGATACGACCGCCCGCACTCAGAGATACGACGGCGTATCACGTTTCTGAATCGGGCCCTGTGTATGTGAACATACTGTAAATAATACCCATACATAGACTTTTACAAGTGTCAAGCTAATTTTGTACTTGTTATATGCTTATGAGGGAGACTCTGAGTTTTTTCAGTAGTACCTATGCTGGACTTCATTACTTGTTAAAGCGTTCTAAAAGCCAAAACCAAAAATCTATTATATCATACCTTACCAGTCATTAGATGTGGTGGCTGCATCAGTTTTCTTTCATGTGTCTTTTTTTCATCTGTTTTCACCTGGTGATCTGGTCAGTATAAACCTCCTGTATTAGTGAGACACAACTCTGGAGGATTGAGCACAGGGGGCACAGAACCACTAACAAATTGAAGCCAAACTCCAGTTCACACTTTCTAAATGTTGGAAAATTAGAAATGTTCATGTATTTTATGCAGCAACTACCAGTAAATGGCAGGGTCTATCTATGACTATACTATAATATGTCTTCTTCCTGAAATAAAGTTTCTTGTTTTCTGTCTGCAGTTTAGCAGCAAAGCCCATGTGGGTTGTGCACTCTCTTCTGTATACATGTATATAGGGAGGGAGGAAAGAGATGGGGATAGTTGCTATAGAAAAAAGTATACTCCCAACAGTCTGGCATGTACATTGCCACCGCCTTTGACACAGTAGACCATAAATTGCTACTGAGACGACTAACAGAAGTCGCCGGAGTCTCAGAAGATGCCTTACCATGGTTCTCCTCTTTTCTCGGAAACCGTTCACAAACAGTGAAACTGGGATCTTTCACGTCAGAAAAACGCGCGGTGCCATGTGGGGTCCCCCAAGGATCCCCCCTATCACCGGTGCTGTTTAATATCTATCTTCGTCCTCTCTTTGATATTATCAGTAGCCAAGAACTACTCTATCACTCGTATGCAGACGACACGCAGGTGTACTTTCGCATCTGCCAAAAAAAGGATCATCATCTCAGATTAGAGAATTGTCTCTCTTCAATAGAAAACTGGATGACTAAGAGTTATCTCAAACTCAATAGCGCTAAAACAGAACTCTTTATGTTCAATGCCAGTCGGAAGAGACAACCGACAACTAACTGGACACCTTCGCCCATCCTGGGTCAGACCATCTCCCCTAGCTCCAAAGTCAAAAGTCTAGGAGTCACGTTTGACACCTTCATGACAATGGACGCACAAATAGGGTCAGTAGTCAGCGGGACGCACCATTTGATGCGCCTTCTACGCAGACTTATTCCATTTATTCCCAAAGAAGACATAGCAGTCGTGGTGGGAACAATCGTGAATTCCAGACTGGACTATGCAAATGCCCTTTACCTCGGGCTCCCCAAGTACCAAATCGCTCGTCTTCAAGTCGTACAGAATACGGCCGCTAGACTTGTGACTGGGAAAAAATCTTGGGAATCAATCTCACCTTCGCTGAGATCCCTTCACTGGTTGCCAGTGAAAGACAGAATTGCATTCAAAGCACTCTGCCTGACACATAAGTGCATCCATGGGAAGGCTCCTCGATATCTTTGCGACAAGATCAAAACGCACAATTGCAACCGCATTCTGCGATCCACCGACCAAAATCTGGTCAAGGTTCCTAAAACCAAATACAAGTCCAAAGGAGAAAGAAGGTTTGCTTTCCAGGGCCCCAGGCTTTGGAATGCTTTGCCAACCAGCATTCGGTTGGAGCAAAACCACCTGTCTTTCAGAAGGCAGATCAAAACCCTGCTTTTCTGAAAGGCATGAGACACTAACAACTAGCGCCCAGAAGCGATTCAGTTCGCATGTGCCGCGCTATATAAATTTTTCATTCATTCATTCATTCATCCCTGGTAGATCAAAGAAGAAAATACCTCTAAAAATTGGGATTTTGTGGGCAATGAAAAAAGGGGTTGAGAAATATATATAAAAAATATAAATTTAATAGAAAAATTATACAAAAATGATACAATGACAGAAAAATATAACATACAAATACACACCACCGAGTGGTAGGTTAAAAACAAACAATGAATGACAGTGCATATGAAGAGATGATGAATGATATCTGTGTTTGAACCTCAAGAACCTGGAAAGAGAGGTTCCTAGAGGTGTTTCAGACAGCTGATCCAACGCGTTTCAACTTTGTGGATTTACACTAATGTCTTCCTCAGGGAAAAACAGCATCTCTGAAATTGCAGAAACACAGTCAAATAATACATATGCTTAGTGCAAACAAAGGACGATGATAGATAATCATAACATAGTCCTCAGTAGAAATAACATATTTGAAAATAAGAAACTTACATGCACATGTATCTGTCCCAGAAAAAGAACCAATCCCCTCGTATGGAGCCCGCTCGAGTCCCCCAAAAACAGAGAGAGACGTCCACAGCAAAAAGAACCACTGAACAAAACCAATTGACCAAATAGGATTGCCAGAAAAAACGAAATGTCCCAAGATTTCTTACAGACAAATAGATAGCAAGGGGAAAATAACCTAAAAAATTAAGAGAAGAAAAAATGGCAACTTATCCATAAGAAAAGAAAACCCCCCATTTTTATGTAAAATTCCCTGGACAAACTTACCATGCCACTAATGAAATCCCACAAGATGAAAATAAAGGATCCCAAATGGAAAGGGCTAAAGTAGCAAGAAGGTCCCTGCCAAGAACCTTCCGCTACAGTGTCCAGAAGGAACTGGCAATCCCAGGTTCCCGGCGTCATCCTAAATACCCCAAAGGACCGCCCACTGATGACGCACAGTAGGCGGAGCCAATGCGTCACCGTGGGGCGCATTGGACTCAATGAACAAGCAATAATTTCAGCCGCCAAGAGTTTCCCCTCCTGGCGGAAAAGGTCCTAACCATTCACATGTTCAGCGGCTGAATGCTAGTTTGGCTAAATTGCTAGCACTCCAACTGCTGCCTTTTCAGCTGGGTACAGTAGCGGATGAGCAGACAGGGATGAAACAGCAGCGTGATCAGTAAACAAGCCAAGGGATCAATCACGAGCGGCTGCAGGTTTGGATCAAGCAGAAGAGTAGTCAAAGAACAGGCCAAGGGTCAAACACGGGTGGTTTGCAGATTGGGATCAGGCAGAAGAGTAGTCCAGGAACAGGCTGAGGGTCAAGCATGGGTGGTTGCAGGTACAAATGGCAGCAGAGCAGACAAATCGCAAAGGCACTGGCTGGGAAGATACAATAACCTGGCAATGGGGAAGTGCTGAGACAAGGCTTTTATAAGAAGTTCATGGGAGGAGCAAGGGGTTCAAGGTTCAACAACAATCAAGACACAACACTGGAACTGATCTGTTGTCAGGAAGATGCATAGTTGCCTCTAGGCCAGATGGTAGGGGTTTCGTAGGGGTATTGGTTGCGGGTTCAAGAGGGGCACTGGTATCGTTGACCACCGTAGTCTGGGAACCCACTTGTGCCGTTGAACATGGACAGGCCTTAAAGCAACCTTGGCAGCTCACAGGCCGAACAGCAGGGATAGCAGGATGAGTCCCAATAGTACACACTTGAAGAACCGTTGGGCAGAGAGAGATTAAGTGCCCTCTTCCTCCACAATAGAAACAAAGGCCACAGCCTCTCCTCCGCTCTCTTTCAGCTTTAGACAGCGTGGTCTGGGTGACCCCGATCTCCATTGGTTCCACATCTTCCAGGGTAGGTGTGTGTATATCCACAGGAACGCCAAGGCTTTGTGGTGTTAGGGATTCACGGCTTGGCACATACTGGGATGGCTCAGAGTCGTATCTGTACAGGGTATTCCTGTCCCTGGGTCCCCGTAGGCCACATGAGCTAGGAGCAGACTTGGGAACCCTGGTTTTCTTGGAAACTGTACAGTGAGAGTCCAGGGCTAACATAAATGCTTCCCAGCTGTCCAAGACTGGACTCCTTTCGTGTAATACCTGATGAGCCCATGTTTTGATTGGTCCAGTGAGCAGGTTGATAGCAGCGCAAACCTTTATATATTCAATGGCATAGGTCCTAGGCTTAAGAGCAAACAACAATCGCAATCCATCTAGAAGCACAAGAATGATGCACGGCTACCATCAAACCTCTCTGGCATCACCACAAATGGCTCAGGACATGCTGGTTCCAGGGCTGGGCGTACTGTACCTTTCAGTAACAGAACTTCTTGCTGCAGCTCCAAAATTTGCTGCCTGAGAGGAGCCACAGCCTTTTCTATAGTGGCCTCCATGTTTTAGGCCAGGTTATTCTGTCACAATCAGGCGTCGGGCTTGAAGGCCAATTGCTATAGCAGTGGCAGGACAGGTATACAGGCAGTCACTTCTGGCAGATAATACAGGCTCCCCTGAGGTGCGGAGTCTAAGTGCTAGCTGGTTTTCCCCAGAGCTCCTGATGGTGGAGATGGATTAAGCTGCAAGCTAGTACCAGGTCGTGGTCCTCAAGTTTGCCCCACCAGGGTGTGAGCAAGCCGGTGGTACAGTTGTAGTGGATGATTCTATAAAATCCCTATTTTCAAATTAGGCTAATTCTTTTTATTATTAGAATCACTGAAATGTTTCTCTTTCTATATTCCTTATACTGTTTATTTGTTGTTATACGCATTATGCATATGTATGTATGGGAATGATCAATACTGATACCGGTCTTCTCCGCTATCTTCTCTGTTCCCTCTTCTGCCGGGCTCCACTGCCGGGCCCGGTCTTCTCCGCTATCTTCTCTGTTCCCTCTTCTGCCGGGCTCCACCGCGGGGCCCGGTCTTCTCTGCTATCTTCTCTGTTCCCTCTTCTGCCGGGCTCCACCGCGGGGCCTGGTCTTCTCTTCTATCGATGTTGACACGACTAGCTCTCGCGCTGTAATGGCGTGTGAGCATTGCGCAAATACTTATATAGGCATGGGGCGTGGTCACCGGGTGATGCCATCTGGCGACCCCACCCTTTGTTACATCACATTCCCATCATGCCCTGGGAATCTGATGTATAAAGGGGTGGGGTCGCCGGCTTTCAGCCGCGATTGCAGCTTTATTTATGTTTATGTTTTTAAATCTCTATACTCCTCATTCGGCGGCGGACGATTCGTTCTCCGGGCCTCCGATGGCACAGGAGAGCCTGGAGATGCACCGGATGGCGGTGGGAGGGGGGATGTCCCCTCCCGCCGCCTGTAAGAGCGATCAAGTGACGGAACTCCCGCTATGATCGTTCTTATGGTGCGAACAATCGCCGCCTGTAAAAAAGGATATCTGAATGATGCCTGTAGCTGCACCCATCATTCAGATATCCCCCACTGAAGTCCAGGACGTCATATGACATAAAATTTGCCTTGGAGTCAGGGCCGGTGCTACCACTAGGCAGCCGCCTAGGGCGCACTGGAGAGAGGCGGGGGCACTACCACCCAGAGCGCCTGGCCACCAGTGATCCTACTCCCTCTCAGCAACTAACTCAACAGATAGCCGCTCCACTCTAGAGTCCCTCCGTACAGTGTTAGAGTCGCTGGTACAGCAGCGGTGGAGGAATGGAGGAAGGAAAGAAAACATCCCCTGCGCGCCCCTGATCATCACAGTGCCACTGGCAGTGAGTGTGACCTGTCTGTATACCTGCGGTCACATCGTTACCGTCCACCACCAGTCTGCCTCTGATGTACTGCTCCGCCTCCGCTACAGCCAGCTCTGCCTCTGAGCCTCTGCCTTTCTGCCCAGTGCTGCCTGTGCTCATACGTCGCATGTCCCCCCCCTCCATCATGGAGGCTGCTCTCTCTCTCTCTCTCCTGTGTTTTTCCTATTGCGGCAGCCAGCGCAAGATTTACAGTACCCTGTCGCCAAAAACCAGAGTGATGAGATCACGCTGAAAGTACAATAATGGCAGCAAGTACTGTATGTCCCTTAGGTGGGACCTGGGCCCCCATACCCATTTTAAGGCCAATTACTAGAAGATAAGCCAGCCAAGTGGGGTCTATCAAAATGAACAAGTCAATTCCCATAGACTGGTATGGTATTTATGGTATATCTTTTGCCCATGTTAGGCTCTTTGTTTGCCCACCCGGACCAGGGGGTGTTTGTCCCATCTCTAATTTTGTAGCATGCTGGATGATGTGATTCATTTTGGACAGGGCTTTGCCTTATCTGCTAGTTGCATTTCTGGTGATCTGAGCATGCACAAGGACTTGGATTTTTTGATGTTGCTTTTTGTGTGTGAACAGCACTTGGATGTTTCTGGGCATGCTCATAGAGCGTGTTTTTTGGGTTAGTAATTTTAAGGACATCCTTAACAGGTGTACCCACTTTAAAGTTCAGTCTTTAAATTGGGTGTGTGGGGGGGGGGGGGCTGGCAAGATTATATTTGTGTGTCCTTATCGAATTTATGTCTTTGCAAAACAGATATTTTTTTTATCAAGGGTTTTTGGACTGGTTTATTTATTTATTTTGGGTGGGGGCTATCTTCGCCTGAAATATTTGTGAGGTTGTCAATGTATGTTGTTTTTAGGGTGTTCACTTTGATGTAATTGTCTGTGCTGCATTATTTTGCTAAATCGTTCTCAAGATGTTGTGATTAATTAATGTTTCCATCCTTAAAGCGGGGGTTCACCCAAAAAAAATGTTTTAACATTACATTCAGCCGAGTGTTTTTTTTTATTTCTTTGCCGTACATACCGTATTTTCACCGCCGTTTCCGGGTATGTAATCTGTGGGACTGGGCGTTCCTAATTGATTGACATCCTTCCGACCGGCGCATACATCGCGTCACGAGTTCCCGAAATAAGCCGGACTGCGAGTCGGCTCTATACGGCGCCTGCGCACCGACGTTCGGCTTCTTTCGGCAACTCGTGACGCGCTGTATGCGCCGGTCGGAAGGATGTCAATCAATTAGGAATGCCCAGTCCCGCAGATTACATACCCGGAAGCGGCGGTGAAAATACAGTATGTACGGCAATGAAATAAAAAAAAACAGCCGATTGTCATTCTGACAACTCAGCTGAATGTAATGTAAAAAAAATTTTTTTGGGTGAACCCCCGCTTTAATAGATGTCCGTCGGTCTATTTATCCTGTTAACCACTTCCCGACGGCCGCATTTATATGTACGTCCACAATATGGCACGTACAGGCAAATGGGCGTACATGTACGTACTTGCCTTTCCGCGGGTCGGGGGTCCGATCGGGACCCCTCCCGCTACATGCGACGGTCGGGTTTCCCTCGGGGAGCGATCCGGGATGACGGCGCGGCTATTTGTTTATAGCCGCTCCGTCGCGATCGCTCCCCGGAGCTGAAGAACGGGGAGAGCCCCCCTACAGTTGTAAACACACACTAGGTGTACCCTAACTCCTACAGCGCCCCCTGTGGTTAACTCCCAAACTGCAACTGTTATATTTACAATAAACAATGCAATTTAAATGCATTTTTTGCTGTGAAAATGACAATGGTCCCAAAAATGTGTCAAAATTGTCCGAAGTGTCCACCATAATGTCGCAGTCATGAAAAAAATCGCTGATCGCCGCCATTAGTAGTAAAAAAATAATAATTAATAAAAATGCAATAAAACTATCCCCTATTTTGTAAACGCTATAAATTTTGCGCAAACCAATCGATAAACGCTTATTGCGATTTTTTTTACTAAAAATAGGTAGAAGAATACGTATCGGCCTAAACTGAGGGAAATTTTTTTTTTTATATATGTTTTTGGGGGATATTCATTATAACAAAAAGTAAAAAATATTGCATTTTTTTCAAAATTGTCGCTTTATTTTTGTTTATAGCGCAAAAAATAAAAACCGCAGAGGTGATCAAATACCACCAAAAGAAAGCTCTATTTGTGGGGAAAAAAGGACGCCAATTTTGTTTGGGAGCCACGTCGCACGACCGCGCAATTGTCTGTTAAAGCGACACAGTGCCGAATCGCAAAACCTGGCCTGGGCATTAAGCTGCCTAAAGGTCCGGGGCTTAAGTGGTTAATTTCCAAAGCATAAACCATATTCTGTTTACTGTCTCAAACGAACCTATGTTTATTTTCATTTTTTATATTTATTTTTTTCTGTTTGTTTTTGCTTTCCTTGTTTTGTTGACCAATAAAATTACTTTAAAATTTTGAAGTTTGTTTTTTGTTACTTTTTCATGCTACAGATTTTGACAGCTGCAGCTGAAATAGGCCGATTGGCAAAACAAAACAGGTGTGATTTTTTGTCTCGAAGCTCCTTTCCTGGTACTTTCATGCATGGATTGTGTGATGCCATGGATGGTCACCAGGAAAGGAAAAATACAGAGCGGTAGGTATTTTTTCCTTTTTACTGCAGTGGTTCTCAGCCTCAGTCCTCAAGTACTCCCGACAGGACATGTTTTGTCTTTTAAAGCACATGTGCAAGATAAAGGAAAACCTGCAAACATGGCCTATTGGGGGGGGGGGGGTATTGGCGGACAGGCTTGAAGTGCTGATTTACAGCACTGTGCTTAAATCTAGCGCAATGCAATCCTATTCTAATTGTGGGTGTATGAGGGAAGCCAAGTGAGTGTTAGAACCCCTGCTTGTGTTTTTTGGGTTGGGCTTTGTGTCCCTTTTCTTAAAATTGGCTTCACTTCCTGTCACACAGCTGAACAGGAAGTGAGGTTAAAACCCTACCAATATCTTTTCTTGGGGACACACAGGTCAATCTAACTAGTGTCCCCATTAAGCAAATTGCACTCCAGCACTTTGTTGTGTACACCCCAAATGATTAGTTCGTTTTGGGTTTAGTAAAGGCAAAGCCACTCTGCAGTACAAGCGTGGTCACTGTAAATCAGAGGGGAAGCACTGATGATTTTAACATCCAATCATGTAGAAGCAGAATATTTTTTTCTTTTCTTCCTTGCTTGTCCACTTGTAGTGCAAAGTGGGTTTGCCTTTAGTGAATGGACCCCCAAATTGACCCCCAAAGTCCAAGATCCCTAATAATTTGGGGTGTACACAGCAAAATGCTAGAGTGCAATTTACATAATGGGAAACTATTTAGATTGATCTGTGTGTCCCCAAGAAAAGACATTAGTAAGGTTTTACCCTCACTTCCTGTTTGGCTATGTGACAGGAAGTGAATGAATTTGAAGTAGAAAGTAACAAAATTTGGGAGGTGTCTTCACCCTATCAGGGGTGCAGACATCCCTAAAAAATGAGCAGACTTTTAATCCCTCTGCAATCTAGCCCCAAGTAAAAACGGATTTCATTTATTTTAAATTTGCAAAGACACATTCCTCAGATCAAATGTGATGCATGTCAATGGCCCATTTAGCCCTTGTGTAATAGAAAACACCAGTTGCCTTTCACTAGAAACATTTGTTAGTCCAATCCTGGATATCTGCATCTGCTTTACTATCACTTTCCCTAAAAATTGGGTTCCTGCACGTAGATGCGCGACCACCGTGTATTGGATATGCGCATATGTGGTTCTCGGAAAGCGGTGGCCAGCACACAGGAAATCACACCCTACAGGAAGTTGCTTGTACTGCTGCTAAGGTCTCTGAGGAAGGGATGATACTTATCTGCAAATTAAGAATTTTTTTTATTTAACATTGGGTGGTGTTTGTGGGGGTCCCTAACACACATTCATGCATATTAGCAACGGTGTATCCTGGCCTATTGGCATGGTTATATTTTCTTAGTCCTCTCTATAAAATTATCAGAAATTTGTGCTTAAAGTAGAACTATAATCAACACGTTTTTTTTTTTCATTTTGGATAGAGTAAGGGAGGGTTATAGCCCCTGTCAGTTTATTTTGTACCATCCCTGACCAATTGTGGAAATTTCCCTTCACTTCCTGCCCCATAGCCAAACAGGAAGTGAGAGATAAACTATGCAAATTAAGGGAATCCAATGACCCTCCCCTCCCCCCCAGGGTGTGGCCTTGACAGGAAGGGGTGGGTAATTTTTCTATTAGGAGGTGCAGCAGTTTAGTCAAGCCTAGGGCAGCACAAAACCTAAATATACTACTGCATATTAGGGTTTATTTAGACAGGATCCGATTTACAGCGTGTTTTTAGATTGTGGGAATAAACCCACGCAGGTACAGGGAGAACATGCAAACTCCAGGCAGTATCTGATCTACCGAGAAGTCAGCTAATGGTGACTTCCAAGCCTACCAGCAAGAATGACTTGGTCCCTATTGTCCTAGGATTTAATGCACAGCATAGAAAAGTAGAGAAGATCATTTCACGCCACTGGTATATCTTGAAGTCAGATCCAGGCCTAAAGGAGATATTGCCCAATAGACCGAGGTTCATCTATACAAGAGCGCCCACTCTACGTGACCAACTGGTTAAGAGTGTGATTGACCCTCCTAAAAGAGCATTTTCATTTTTTACGGGTAAGGGGTTCTACCCTTGTAAGAGATGCTATTCATGCACACATACCCACAAGCCAAATCTAAAAGTGACTAATTTCCAGTCTAACAGTAATGGGACCCAATATGAGGTTAGAGAGTTTATTGGGTGCAATACCGAAGGCGCCGTCTATGTTCTGGAGTGCAGTTGTGGCCTCCAGTACATTGGACGCACCAAAAGGCTTCTGAGGATCCGCATTAAAGAGCATGTTAAGAACATAGAATGCGGTTTTCCCAAACACAGTGTATCTCGACACTTTGCAGAAGTACATCAAAAAGATCCCACACATTTAAAATTCTGGGGGATTGTGCCATATTCTAGACCTTGGCGTGGCGGCCACAAAGTGAGATCACTGAGCCAAATCGAGTCCAAATACATTTTTTCTATGGACACTTTTGCACCCAAGGGCTTAAACATTGAATTTGACCTTAATTGTTTTCTCAGTGATTTTTGATTTAAGTTGGTGTATGTCAATGTATGTCATCATTGGGCTCTGGAATGATTAGATGCGGATTTCAAGGTCATTCTGCTTTATGTTTCATATAGATGCTATGAGGCCGGACGTTGGATGCTGAGGTGTACTAATGCCCCTGTTTAAACGGTTCGGGTCATACCATCATACTGTGCCCTCTGTTACCATATGGCCATTTTTATCATGTCTAATTGATTTTGGACCCTATGGGTCCCTTTCCCCTCCCTCCCTCCCTTTAACAATGACCCAGTCACCTATGCGGCACAATATATGCCAAATACCCTCTCTGGTCTCTGATGGGTACACCTACATCCGACATTCTGATCTCTTGGGACCCATTGCCCACTGGTCTCTGTGAATTATGGATGTATTCCCACATTTCCATGATGTCAGGCAATTTATTCTCATTTGGCCTTCCCCTTTTTCCCTTCCCTCCTTAGGCTCTCTCATTATAAACATTGCCATATACATTCCCATATATATATTCTTTGATATTTAATCTCCTGTTTGCTCTGCGAGTACCCCTTTCCTGAACCAGGCATAGAGCGATATGTGTGAGGGTCACCCCATTTTTTATCTGGCACCCGAGTCATGTGGGTATGGACACGTGTATCCACCTGTCAGGATTACCTTAGTTCATCGTTTGTTTTTTGGGAGTTACGGTCAATTGCTTTTCTTCTAGATACCTGGGCTCCAATATATTAAGCCGTTAGCATTATTTGAGCACTTTTCCATCCTATCCCTTGTTTCATATATGTTCATCTCATATATGTTTCGTGTTTTGGGCCAAGCTGGATTCCCGTGCCATTTAGACTTATTGCCATCTCACCCCCTGCTTACATGTCCGGGTGTGTATAAGTTATTGTGGATCCTTCCATCAGATTCTTTCCCTGTGTCATTATTGCTGACCTTTTGTTTTTTTACCACTAGGGGGTGTCCCTCTGTGTACGATCTGGACAGTCAGAAAAGTACTTTGTTTTTTCGTTTTTTTAAATATATATTTTTAATACATATTTTCAAGTATCTAGGTTCTATGTCCCTTTGTATCTGCCTGTCTGCCTATGTGTCAGCAACAGTACGGATGCAAGCTTTGCCGGCCGCTTGTGCGAAGACTGCGCTCTATGGAGATGGCAACATGGCGCCGGTAGGCTGCAGTATGCCCTATCTCCACTACAGCGCGTGAGCTTCGACAAAATGGCCGCCATGCGTCCAATTATGCAGACTATAAATGTCTACCGATATGTCCCCTACGTCATCCCCTGATGAAGTCACGTGTTGTGACGATACGCGTCGGAATTGGAGGGCTAGACACACTCTAGCATCCGACAGACGGTCGAACGAGTTCACTACTCGTAGGATATATGCCGTTTTTTTACCACTAAATGTGAGTTTTTACCTTGTTTTAATAAATTTTCCACTGCCGATTGGGGTACGCCACGTATCTTTATTTACTGCATGAGATTGCCATCCGAGTACTCAGCCTGATCCACAGATAGAAGGGAGGAGGCGGAGGAGGAGGTTATTGCGAGTCCGCACTCGTGGAGATAGGTCTTATTTCACTGCATGTATGTGAGTGTATCTTCATCTGCTTTCTTTTTGGGCCCCTGTGTTGCATACGGTATCACACCATCAGGCTGCATGTCCTTCTGCTTTGTTTTTTATGTACCATCGAGACCCACATACATATGCAACAGGACTTGACTAATCAGATTCCAGGAGCCAGCTGTGAGCCGTTCTGGGACATAGGACTCCTAGCCTGACACATTGGAGGACTAGAGAAGGAAAGGAAGCAGGGACTGACGAGCTCGGCGCTCGTGGAGATAGGCCCTAGGCTATTATCTAAATGTGAGTGCATCTCCACTGGCTAGGATCGAAGCTCCCCCCCCCCGTTTTTGTTACGTTATCACACCATTTGGTATATGCCCGTTTATGTTTTACATGCATCGCATCATACGGAGATCCGTATCTGCTATCTAGTCCTGGACCACATCCATTAGGTTTTGGCTAATCTAGTCTGACCCGACAGATCTGAGGTGAGCTACTGGGACCACCAGAGGTGTCTATGTGAGATCTTGGTTACGGCTTATCTTCTACTTTCACCAATTTTCGGATATGAGGCTTCTCTCTTTTGAACTATCTCACAAGTTTACATCGCTCCATTGATTGGATCAAGTGTTGACGAACTATACATTTTATATTGCTGGACTTTTGATTTCCTGGACCTTTTGCGTTTTCCCCTAACAGGGACTGTTCAACACTGTCACTTATTATTCATTTGATTGTCACTTTCACGTTTGGTTTTCCCACTCACTATATGCATATATGTGCGCATGCTTGTATATGCATGCATATCTAAACCCATTGTGTATATTATTTTTACAGCGCAAATATTTTCACTTGTTTTATATATCCAGGCAGATAGTGTCACGGGCGGGATTCGAACCAGCAATCATTTTTGCTGCTAGGTGAAAGTGCTATCCACTACACCACTGTGCTGAACGAACATGATTGCGGCTGAAAGCATGAGATCAGTGTTTTGTTTTGTTTTTCCGATCTCTTGCTTTCCAGCCTGGAGGACAGATGTGGGGTCTTATTGACCCCACCTCTCTCCCCATAAACAGGACCTGTCACACACTATTCCTATTACAAGGGATGTTTAGGTTCCTTGTAATAGGAATAAAAGTGATCAAAAAAGGGAAAAAAAAGTGCAAAACTAAAAACAAATCTGATTTATTCATTGTTTTGTTTAAAAAAAAAAACGCTCCTGTCCCTAGTAGCTCGCACTCAGAAGTTAACGTGCATGTAAGTCCCGCCCACATATGTAAACACCGTTCAAACCACACATGTGAGGTATTGACGCGTGCATTAGAGCAAGAGCAATAATTCTAGCACTAAAGAAAGATTTCCCCATTGGGGCTTTTAGGCAGCAAGAAAATATTTTGGAAATAACGTTGTTGTATAAATTAATATTTAATGCCGAGGATTTCGGATATCACAGAGGTACAAAGGTACAAAGGGGGTCACAGGATGATAACATTATATAGGTTTAAAAACATATAACATTGCTGCATGCAGTAAGCATGACATGATTACATAACATGATTGCAAAATATTTTTTTTCCTTTGACAGTAGGAGGCTATATGTAATAATATATAGTAGTGAAACCACATGAGCAGTGCTGTAGCCCCGACGCGTTTCGACCAGTTGGGTCTCTTCAGGGGGCTGGGATTTTTAAAATTATATATATATATATATATATATATATATATATATATATATATATATATATATATATAGAGAGAGAGAGAGAGAGAGAGAGAGAGAGAGTATAATAATTACATAGAATCAAAATTGAATGGGAGGACATAGGTCAACACACATCATAAAGAATTAGCCATATTAATTTCATAATTACCACTGAGGCAAAAAAATGGGCAATGTATAAGGCCATGGGGTGGACCACTGGGGCCCAGGCTGCCCCCACCTCCCAACAACGAGCGGCCTGACCAGAACAGCTTACAGGGAGCCGCATGATGAACGCCCCCCAAGGGCAGCGGAGGAACAATCCTACAAGAAAAACACCCATAATGAACCATGGTTGGATTAGTTAATATTGGAAGAATGCATGAATTCCAGGGGGCTGTTAAATGAAATCTGGCCCGTATGTATGTATCATAGTAGGTATGTAGAATATAGCATGGGCTAGGGCAAATGTTGGTGACCAACATTTGTAGAGAAGAGTAAGGGCATCCATAGAGTCCATTAGGGGTAGGTTAGTAAGTAAGAGTAGTAGGTTGTCATAATAGGGTTAATAGATGTTAATTAGCAATGGATTGATTAATTGGTGATGTGGTGTTGGGGAGGTGAAGTGAGTAAAGGATGATAAAGTAATGAAAAGGTATTTTATATATGTGTATATATATAACAAAATGTGTAATTGCCATTTGGGGCAGTAATGATAACCAAAATGCATGAGTGAAGGAATAAAACATTTTTGCATGTGTGAAAATGATATGTGAAATAAATTGTGAAGGATTGCTATTATTGAAAACAATAACAATAAAACAATGAGGTGAAATGAAATGCAAAAATATGTGTAGGTTGAAAAAATGGTGGGGTGTACCCCTGGTGCGGGGAATTGGAAGTAAATAATTCAATAATTAAAATTAAAGTAGGGTATTGTGAAATGATAAATGTTGTAAATTATACAAGTAGTAAGATGGTCACAAACGTGGCCTGGGTAGTGAGAAATATAATTACCTGAAGCAGTAGAAAGTTGGGGTTGCTCTAATATAGCGGTTGAAGCCTTTAGTGCAGGAAGGCACTATAGAGGAAAGGACAGGATGCAAAGACAAAAGCAAACAGGGATGCATTTAGCATCTGACCTGGCTTGAGTGGAATCTGATAATGATTCCCTAAGAGCTCTTCTCATTTATATGCCCTGTGGGTGTGGTGATCAATTGATCACATGTAGGTCGCTCCTCCGTTCATTAGCCTGATGGGGGACGTATCAGTCGCCAGAATGGCGATCCATAGGCGGCTCCCTCGGCTTCCCGGGGGGGGGGGGCTGGAAAATGTTTTATTCCTTCACTCATGCATTTTGGTTATCATTACTGCCCCAAATGGCAATTACACATTTTGTTATATATATACACATATATAAAATACCTTTTCATTACTTTATCATCCTTTACTCACTTCACCTCCCCAACACCACATCACCAATTAATCAATCTATTGCTAATTAACATCTATTAACCCTATTATGACAACCTACTACTATTACTTACTAACCTACCCCTATTGGACTCTATGGATGCCCTTACTCTTCTCTACAAATGTTGGTCACCAACATTTGCCCTAGCCCATGCTATATTCTACATACCTACTATGATACATACATACGGGCCAGCTTTCATTTAACAGCCCCCTGGAATTCATGCATTCTTCCAATATTAACTAATCCAACCACGGTTCATTATGGGTGTTTTTCTTGTAGGATTGCTCCTCCGCTGGCCTTGGGGGGCGTTCATCATGCGGCTCCCTATAAGCTGTTCTGGTCAGGCCGCTCGTTGTTGGGAGGTGGAGGCTGCCTGGGCCCCAGTGGTCCACCCCATGGCCTTATACATTGCCCATTTTTTTGCCTCAGTGGTAATTATGAAATTATTATGGCTAATTCTTTATGATGTGTGTTGACCTATGTCCTCCCATTCAATTTTGATTCTATGTAATTATTATACTCTCTATATATATATATTTTTTAGAAATCCCAGCCCCCTGAAGAGACCCAACTGGTCGAAACCCGTCGGGGCTACAGCACTGCTCATGTGGTTTCACTACTATATATTATTACATATAGCCTCCTACTGTGAAAGGAAAAAAAATATTTTGCAATCATGTTATGTAATCATGTCATACTTACTGCATCCAGCAATGTTATATGTTTTTAAACCTATATAATGTTATCATCCTGTGACCCCCTTTGTACCTTTGTACCTCTGTGATATCCGAAATCCTCGGCATTAAATATTAATTTATACAACAACGTTATTTCCAAAATATTTTCTTGCTGCCTAAAAGCCCCAATGGGGAAATCTCTCTTTCATGCAATTCCGGGGCGAGCAGCCTTTTCATCTCCCAAAATATGTGTCTCCCCCCATTTTTTCCTAATTCTAGCACTAGACCTCCTTTCTTCAGTTTAAAGTGTAAAGACACGTTATGGTCCTTGTAACCTATCCTAATGTTGTTGATATGGTCCAGTATGCGTATTTTCAGTTTCCTCTTAGTGTGCCCTATATACAGAAGACCACAAGGGCATTTTAGGGCAGATACTACAAACTCACTATTACAAGTGATGAACTGTTCAATATCGAATTCTTGGTTATTCACAGGAGATGAGAACTTATCTAGGCCCCTAGTGGTTTTTGAGACTTTTTTGCAAGCCTTGCATTTTCTACAGGCGAAAAAGCCATTCTGGTTCCAAACGGACTGGGGCCTAGTGGGAGGATCTAATACCTTCTTTACTATTCTGTCTCCATGATTTGGTGCTTTCCTGTAAATAAACTGTGGTTTAGGTGGAAGTACGGAACCTAATTTTTTATCCAGCAATAGAATGTGCCGATGCTGATTAAATATAGCTTCAACTTCTTTGTACTGAGTGTGGAACTGTGAGATAAATCCCCATTCTTTAGTGTTGCTAGTTGGAACGCTGGAGATTGGTTTACTTTGTAGGCAGGATTCCCTGGGTATATTTCTTATTTCTTCTACTAGTTTCTCCATAGCCTGTGGATTGTATCCTCTAGCCTCGAACCTTTCGGTAAGAATCTTGGATTGTGTTAAGAAGTTAGCTTCTTCAGAACAGTTCCTCTTCACTCTCATTATTTGTCCCTTGGGAATATTTTTGATCCAGAGAGGATGATGACCGCTGGTAGAAGGTAAGTAGCTGTTTCTGTCTGTAGGTTTAAAAAATACCTTTGTTCCCAATTTTGATCCTTGCCGGTAGATATTCACATCCAAAAAATGTATTTTGGTATTGTGGAATTCAGAGGTTAGTTTTATGTTGTTGTCATTAACATTAAGAATATTTAAAAAATCATGTAAGGAATCTGCTGAGCCCGCCCATATAAAAAATAAATCATCAATAAAACGTTTATAAAATATTAGCTCAGCTCGTCTGTTCTTAAAAATGACCTTGTCCTCCCATTCAGCCATAAAGAGGTTGGCGATGCTAGGTGCAAACTTAGCGCCCATAGCCACCCCTCTTTTTTGAGAATAAAAATGACTGGCGTACCAGAAGTAATTATGGGACAAGCAAAAATCAAGGGCATGTCCAATAAAAACCTTTTGGTTGTGAGGTAGATCATCTCTTTGGCTTAATGCCCAATTCAAGGCCAATAATGCATCTTCATGCTGTATAAGGCCCCGTACACACGATAGAATCCATCCGCTGAAAAATCCCAGCAAATGGGTTTCAGCGGATAGATCCTATGGTGTGTACACTCCAGCGGATCTGTTTCCGCGGATATTTCTCCCCTGGGATGGATTCCAGCAGATCGAATATTTGCTGACATGCCAAACAAATCCATCTGCTGGAATCCATCCCAACGGATGGATCCGCTGGTCTGTATACCGTGTTTCCCCGAAAATAAGACCTACCCCGAAAATAAGACCTACCCCGATTTTCAGAAAAACCTGCAATATAAGCCCTACCCCGAAAGTAAGACCTAGTTTAAAGTGCTGGTGAAATACTAGTGTTATACTACAGTGTTATATAGTGTAGACTGCGTGTGTGTGTGTGTGTTTATATGATCTAGTTGTGCCAAATACCTTCGGTATATCGCTGACCTCCCGCTCCTCTCAGCTGATCTTACGCGGCTCTCCTCTTCTCCTCTCCTCTCAGCTGTCAGGGGGGATCTCGGGCCCCCCTCCCTCTGTATTCTTTAGAGCTGGGAAGAGACCTCCGGCGGGCCATGGAAGCGCCGAGCGAGCGGCGCTCAGCTGATGTCACGCTGCTCTGCTCTCTGCAAGCTGTCAGTGGGGAATTTGGGCCCCCCTCCCTCTGCATTCCTTAGAGCAGGGAAGAGACCTCCGGCGGGCCATGGAAGCGCTGAGCGAGCGGCGCTCAGCTGATGTCACGCTGCTCTGCTCTCTGCAAGCTGTCAGTGGGGAATTTGGGCCCCCCTCCCTCTGCATTCCTTAGAGCTGGGAAGAGTCCTCCGTGGGCCATGGAAGCGCCGAGCAGGGTTCAGCTGATGTCATGCTGCTCTGCTCTTCTGCATGCTGTCAGCAGTGCTCGAAGAGGGAAAGAGAGCTCCAGGGGGTTACAGATGCACCCAGCACTTGAAGAAGGTATGTGGCACAATTGAATTGCAGACATACACATTTTGCAATATGTGGTGCTGTGAATTTTAGGAATTTACAAGCTTTTTTACACAGTTCCACAGGGGATTTCTGACAGGCAGAAGGGAGAGAAGACAGCCCCCGGCATGATAAGACCTACCCCGAAAATAAGCCCTAGTGTCTTTTTGGTTGCCCAAATTAATATAAGACCCGGGCTTATTTTCGGGGAAACACGGTAGACTCACCGGATCCATCCGTCCGAAGGGATCCCCCGCATGCGTCGTAATGATTCGACACATGCGTGGAATTCCTTATATGACAGCGTCGCGCACGTCGCCGCGTCATAATCGCGGCGACGGCGCGACACGTCATCGCCAGAGGATTTCGGCGCGGATTTCAATGCGATGGTGAGTACACTCCATCGCATTAAAAATCTGCTGAAATCCTCGAGAGGATTTATCCGCGGAAACGGTCCGCTGGACCGTATCCGCGGATAAATCCTCCCGTGTGTATGGGGCCTAATGGAATAGAGAGATGAGACATCTGCTGTTACAAGGAGGAGTGGTTGGTTCTCTACAAGAGTGATGTTTTGGAGACAGACTAGGAGGTCCTTGGTGTCCTTTAGATATGACTTTGTCATTCTTACGCTTTTTTGTAAGAATGTATCGAGGTACTGTCCCATTCTTGATGAGACAGAATCGATACTGTTCACAATGGGTCTGGCCGGTGGGTTAATGGGGTCTTTATGTATTTTTGGCAACGTGTAGATGGTTGGTACCTTGCTACTGGCTGGTACCAAGTTGTTCCTTTCTTTTGGTGTTAGTACACCTAACCGTGAGCCAATATTCACCAACACTTTTAACTGTGTTTTATAAGCTTGGGTCGGATCTTGATCCAGCAATTTATATGTTGCTGCATCTGTCAACATGTCCATAATTTGACCATGGTAGAAATCCTTAGTTAGAATAACCACCCCTCCACCTTTGTCTGCCAGTCTTATGATGATATCCTTGCGTTTTTTCAGCATGTCAATGCCTTCTTGTATGTGTCTCATATTTACACCCTTTTCAGGTTTTAGATGTTCCAGATCTCGTAGTACAAGACCCTTGAATACCTCCACATGGTGGTTAGGGTTATTCAAAGGGTTGAAAAGAGATTTATTTTTCAATCCACTATTTTTAATACTCTCAGGCCGCATACACACGGTCGTTACAAACTGATGAGAATGGTCCGACGGGCCATTTCCATCGGTTCACCGCTGAAGTGGCCTGATGGTCTGATGTGCGTACACACCATCGTTCCAAAAACCGATCGGGTCAGAACGCGGTGACGTCAAACACACGACGTGCTGAATAAAACGAAGTTCAATGCTTCCAAGCATGCGTCGACTTGATTCTGAGCATGCGCAGGTTTTGAACCGATGCTTTCTGTACTAACCATCGGTTTGGACCGATCGGGCAGCGGGCCATCGGTTCGATTTTAAAGCATGTTTTAAAATTTTGGACCGAAGGACAACAGACCGATGGGCTATACACACACGGTCGGTTTGGACCGATGAAACTTAACCTCGGTCCATTCTCATCGGTTTTGTCCGACCGTGTGTACGCGGCCTTAGAATTTACGGGATTAGTTGCAATATGTGGGATGTTCCCCACAAAATACTTTTTAATGTTCAATTTCCGGATGTATTTATGTATATCTATAAATACATTGAATTTGTTCACCAGCTTTTTAATCCCACACTTTAAACCTAGATTCAGAATATTGAGCTCTTTATGTGTTAATTCTACTGGGCTCAGGTTGAAGATTCCTCCTATTCCTGTTGTCTTCTTCTTTTTCTGCGTCCTCCGTCCGGCCCTGCACCCTCTGGTTCTTCGTTCTTTTTGTACGGCACATGATCCCTCACCCATTGGTTTGGTGGTTGGGATTCCCTCCATTCCTGGTTCCTGTGCTGAGATGTAGGGTATTGCTGGGGTTTCCCCCTGCGTGGCGCCCTCCGCCGCTTACCGGAGCCATCGGTAGCGACGGAGGAGATCGGGTCCTGTCCCCTGGTCGGCTGGGATACGAGTGAGGGCAAGATGGCCCCCACCCATCCCCATAGCAAAGAATGGCGGAAGTGACGTCAAAACATCACTTCCGCCCATGCTTCTTAAAGCAATATTTTCTAGTTGTCATTTTTTTAATTGACAACATTTATTTTTATTTTTTTGCATTTAAGTCTAAATATGAGATCTGAGGTATTTTTGACCCCAGATCTCATATTTAAGAGGACCTGTCATGCTTTTTTCTATTACAAGGGATGTTTACATTCCTTGTAATAGGAATAAAAGTGATCCATTTTTTTTTCAGTGTAAAAATTAATAAAATAAATAAAAATAAATAAGAAAACAACATTTTTTTTTTTAAAAGCGCCCCTTCCCGACGAGCTTGTGCGCAGAAGCGAATGCATATGTGAGTAGCGCCTGCATATGAAAACGGTGTTCAAACCACACAAGTGAGGTATAACCGCGATCATTAGAGCAAGAGCAATAATTATAGCCCTAGATCTCCTCTGTAGCTCAAAAGATGCAACCTATAGAATTTTTC
This sequence comes from Rana temporaria, assembly GCF_905171775.1. Taxonomy (NCBI): domain Eukaryota; kingdom Metazoa; phylum Chordata; class Amphibia; order Anura; family Ranidae; genus Rana; species Rana temporaria. The sequence continues at coordinate 140,381,830 of NC_053496.1, read as the reverse complement.
TGAACGTCGCCTATGGAGATTTTTAAGGGTAAAAGTTTGACGCAATTCCACTAGAGGGCGCAATTTTAAAGCGTGACACGTTGGGTATCATTTTACTCGGCGTAACATTATCTTTCACAATATCGAAAAAACTTGGGCTAAATTTACTGTTGTCTTATTTTTTTAATTAAAAAAAGTGAAGGGGGCGTGGCTTGGCGCGCGGCTTGGATGGCAGCACTGAAGAGGAGCTCCGGTTAGCACACAGCCTACTTGCCTGATGCCCGACCATTGAAGCACGATGCAGGGCAAGAAGCTCTTCTATACACCCCAGGCTCGATCCCGACGAGGAAAGTCGACTCCCGCGACACGGAGCATTACAGACCACTTCTCCCAAAAACAGGCCGCTCAGTACAGGGAAGCTGGTCCCAAGATGGCGCCAACATGCCACGAGGAGGACCTCAGTGGAGACTTCGACTCCGCAGCCGAGGACTCAGGTAGGGGCACGTCTCGCTCCAACAAGCCTCTGACTTATGAGGACATGTCAGGCTTCACGGCGGACATAAAGTCCACCTTTTCTGCCGCTATTACGGACCTGAAAACCAATCTGGTGGTGCTCACAGAGAAGCTGGCAGCATCGGAGCATGCAGGCAGGCAACGGGACAAAGCCATACACAGGCTGGAGGGAGTGACGGTCTTCCATGCTAACATAGGCGTGCGCAGGGGGTGTGCCAGGTGTGCCTGGGCACACCCTAATCCTGGGGTTTGCAACCTGTCAATGTTGGGCAGGTGATAGGTAAACCGCAATCCTTCTTTGCCGACCTTCAGAATCTGGACAGGAGAGGTGGCAGTGGTGGAATTTAGTGGAACCGATCCGTGTTTTCCTCCTGCAGCAGCTGAAAGTAGGCTTCTCCTTCTCTCCCTTTTGTCAATATTCAGCTGCCACAGGAGTCAAATATAGGGGATCAGTACTAATATATGCCACCCCTTCTTTCCCTTTCCCTGTTCCTTTTCCTTCTGTTGTCTGGATCCCCCGTGTGCTCCCTTGCTCCCGCTTCCCCCCATTGTTTCAGAATGAAGAGCGGGAAAGAGGCCGGTAAATATGTCAAACGCATATGTGTTGGGGCTTTGGGGTGCACACCCTAATGCAATAGGCTGCGCACACCTATGGCACGGAGTAAAAGTTTTTATACTCAACAATGTGTGGCTTCTTCTTTCAATGCTCAATACCATTTGTTGTAGTAATTTGGTGTTTACAGTGACAATGGGGGTTATTTAATAAAGCAAAATTCACTTGGCACTAGGAGAACCTAGAAGATAGCTAAAAGAAACACAAGCAGTAAATCAAATTCAAGATGATTTTAGATCAAAATATGTTTTTATTTTATAAAATAATCAAAAAATTGCTAGCATAGCAATGGCCCCCCTACCCGTAAAATAGTCCAGATACTTTTCCCGCACATCACGGGGCGCTTTGGGGGGGCAAGCCAGGACGGCAAGCTTGCAGGGCCATCATTGGATTTAGGTCCTGAATTGCGGCTTCAGGCCCAACTGAGGCCACATAATTAGGAGCATTTCTCCTTAAAAAGTTGAAAGTATGCAGAACGAAAGCACTATGTGGTTTAGTTTATACTCAGCTATGTTAATTGCCGTAAGGATCAGGCGGAACCAGCTGGCCATTATCACCAAGGCATTCTCCACGATTATTCTGTCTCTGGCCAGCTGGTAATTAAAAACCCTCTTCTCCGGGGTGAGGGTCCTCTGGGGGAATGGCCTCATCAGATGTTCACCCAGACCAAATACTTCATCTGCGATGAATACAAATGGGAGTCCTTCCACTCGGCAAACTGGGATGCCACAGTCTGCCATTCCTGTGGCATTGAAGGAAACTGTGGAGTCAAGCCAGAAAAAATTAAATAAGTACTTTTGCACATAACATTGCAAGCAGACACAAACATTATTGGCCAACATCAGTATAACATTTATTTTAAGGAGTATTTAAAGACAAAAATATAAGGTCCACTTATCAGATTCCTCACCCCCTCTGATGGTCCATTGCAAAAAATTTAGGGGGGTTCTAGATGAGTTTGGGATCCCCAAAAAAGACTCTGGCACTCTGCCTGAATTTAATGAGAACAATAACATTTGTACACATTTTAGGGGATGTTTAGGGTAAAGCACTACAATGGAGCTGACAAAATATATTGTTAAGTGACTAGGCTAGGTTTGTATGGGCCCAGGATAGCATGCTGGAGAGGTTAGTGAAGGCAAATATGCATGTAGGCCAAAAAAGTAGCATTAAAAGCTTACAGCATGCATGGGGACAAAGGGGACATTCAGAGCATATTACAATTATGGTAATTAGGGAATGATGAAAGAAATACAATACATGAGAGTATACAGCTGTGTACAGCGGCGCCCACAGAAGCAGTTACCGTGAACGGTTTAACCCCAAAATTGAAGAGCAGGTAGATCAACCCGGGAACACCCCTCTAAGCTGGTTTTATCATTTTTAAAGACTTTAAAGCTGCAATTTCAATCCGTTGTCACTGACAAAAAATCCAAGATGGCCCTCACAGCACGGCATATAGCCACCAGTGAACACTGCCTTACAGAAAATAGACATGTAATCACCTCTGCAGCTCAAAATGTCACATCAGAAACCCAGGCAGGACCCCCACAAATACTTTCCCCCTCACAAATCTCCACTGAACCTCTTATCAGCTACTCAGTATCTGGTTCTCCCTACACATCCATAGGGAACAATTCTTCAGCTCAGAATACCTTATTTCTGTCAGAAACTCGCCTCAGAGACCAGGCTTTTCAAGTGGAGGACCTATTCCAGAAATTTTTAGAACTTCTGGATAGGGTACTGGCTCAAACAGCGGCAAAAATAACTGGGGACCTGAAAACTGACTTCCAAAATTTAAGAGCAAGGATAGACACAATAGAACATAAACTGGAAGAAACATTGTCTGTTTCTAATTAACATTCCAAACATTTATCCACAGTCCAGGAGCAACTTCATTATGCTATCTCCAGAATTGATGAACTGGAGAACAGGTCCCGCAGGTACAATATTAGAATCAGACGGTTACCTGAAACTGTTCTAGATGTCTCCTCAGCAGTCCAGGAACTAAATCAAAACAATGCTACCTAATGTTCCCCAACACCGCCTTGAACTAGACAGGGCCCACAGAGCCCTTGGACCCCCCAGAAAATATGGAAAACCCAGAGACATTATTGCCAAACCACATTATTATTCTGTAAGCGAAGAGGTCATGAAACAGGCCAGATCTGCCTCCCAAGTTTTTTTCGTTCAAAATGTTTTATTAAGTTTTGACGATGGGAACAACAATAAAGTATATAGAAGGCAAGGTGCTTGAAGATAAAATAAAACATACATTACAGCCCGGCACCGAAGCCCAGATCATGTAAACCGTACACAACAGCATACTTTAACTTATAGCATTAATTCGCTCAGCGTGTCCCCATTACCCGGACCCAGGCAAGGACCCAGCAACCATGCCCTGCGAAAGTATGCCTTACCACGCAGGGAGAAGCCCAGGTACCTCCAGTCCCCCGGGAGCCCCAAAGGGAACAAGCTGCATCCCAAGAGACGGGGCCACCCGTACCCCCCCCCCCCCCGTGGCCGCCAGATCCTCACCCAAGCCCACGCATAGAGGGGCTTCCACCTCTCCTAATGATCCTAATCATCAAACATGTGTACGTAAATGCAACCAGAATCCTCCGTGACAGAGGGTCACCTCAGGTATGCCAAGAGAGGCAACGGAAAGGAGAGAAAGAAAAGGAGAAGATATGAGAGGTTAGAGGCAAAGTACCGACACAGGCTATCCCTGTGGGGAACCGACAGTCAAATCTCCCACTGGTATCCCAGGTATGAGAGAGATGCCACTGTAAGTGGCCCAGGGTTCCCAAATGATGTTGAATTTCTCCGTTCTATGATCTAGTTTAGCTACTATTTGTTCCTGTACCATGATCCAGGAGACTTTCCTCCGGAACCCTTGAAAGGAGACGGTAGGTTTCTTCCAGGCTCTGGCAACAGTCAATTTAGCCCCTAGTAGTAGAAAGAACGCCAGTGCCTGTGAGTGTTTGGCTAAGTTCGGGATACGATGGTTAAGTAGTGCTACGTTAGGATGAGGGGCTATCGTTATCCCCATCACCGAACCAATAGTACGGAATACTTTCCGCCAAAACGGTCTTATGCGAGGGCAGGTCCACCAAACGTGCAGCATGGTCCTTCAAGATCACAGCCTCTAAAGCAGACCGGCGAGGTTCCTGGATACATTTTTGCCAGCCTGGAAGGAACATAGTACCATCTTAACAGTACTTTAAGGCTAGCCTCGATGAGGGAGACATTGAGTATACCTTTATATGCTCTAGTAGAAGCACCAAACCACACTTCAGGGTCCCACGAGCCGCCCGTGTCTTCCTCCCAGGCTCGAGCATAGGTCGACTTGTCCGTCTTTGTCATCAACGCAGTATAGATCAACGAGATTCCTCCCCTCTGATCCACCGCTTCCGCGCACCACTGTTCATAGGGGGTAATGGAGGGGGCAGAGGTTTGTTGAACCAGATGGAGTGCAGGAAATGGGAGATTTGAGTGAACCTAAAAAGCTCTGTGTCAGGCATGTCTAATGTTTTCCTGCAGTGCGAAAGAGAGAGCGGGCCTGCTCGATTGAAAAAGTGCCCGATCCGATATAGACCCTTATCTATCCACCAATTAAAAGCAACAATATCCAGGGGGCGTGGCCTGCAGCGGAGCCGGATGGCAGCATAGAGAGAGAGCTCCGCAATCCACGAGCGAACAACGGCACTAAACGGCCTACAAAAGGACTAATTTCGACTCTACAGCTGTGTGACCCGATCTGGGCACCCTCGGGGACCATGACTAACAAACAGAAGGGCTCCGTGAAACCTCAGCGCCTGATGGACATGTTTACAGTCCCGAGGGACGGAGGCAGGCAAGATGGCGCCGGCGCGGCCTCAACACCCGTGCCTAACAACCAGGCCAAACGCAGTGGGGGAACCCGCTCTGACCACAGATCACAGATGTCCCCTCAGGGAGACCAACAATCCACTCCTTCTCCCTCCGACAGCCCTGCAAAAGCTCGGATGAGGCTGGATGGCTTCTCCCTGCAGTCAGCCCTATGACAGAATCTGGGGATGACACACGTGAGTTACCAGACTCCATTGCCACTTTCCCTACTAGTAACCAGCCTGTGATGGACACTGTACTTAGGGACATGTTGGTGACACTACGTAGCTCACTTTAAGCAGATATGATGAACTGTGTCCATAGAGTGAGTGGGGAGCTGAGGAAGGTGGAAGACAAGGTGGAACACATCGAGACAAAGATGGGGCAGTATGCCTCCACCATTAATAGCCTAGTGGATGCTAGTGAAGTTCAGGAGGAGAGCAGTGAATGGATCAAAAACAAGTTAGCAGACCTCGAGGACAGATCCAGGAGAAACAACATGAAAATAAGGGGAGTCCCTGAGTCAATACAACCCCTGGATCTGCGATCGTATGCGATCGACTTATTCTCGTCTCTCCTCCCTAACCTTACCGAAGTAGACATTACAATAGATAGGATCCACAGGCTTCCAAAACCTGCCTTCCTACCTGCTGATGTACCCAGAGATGTGATTCTGCGCATGACCTTTTTTCATGTGAAGGAGCAGCTAATGCAGGCGATGCGCAGAAATGATAATATTCCCTCCAGATTTCAAAACCTGCAATTCTACCCTGATCTCTCCCAGCACACCATGCAAAAAAGGCGGAATCTTGGCACTATCACCAAGGCTCTGAGGAATCATAGTATTCCCTACAAATGGGGTTTTCCCACTAAGCTTGTCATCACATACAAAGATAGATCGTTTAATGTAGACACTGTGGACAGGGGAATCAAGCTACTGAAAGAGTGGGAGATCCTGCCAAGTTCCAGCGAGAGCGATAAACCAACCTCCCAAAGAGCAACTGTCACCCCCGATTGGAAACAGGTTACACAAAGAAACGCCAGATCGCACAGATCTCCACTTTGTCCTTCGTCAGGATCTTTAAGGTCTCTCGTGGACACCGCGATGGGTCTTGGGCATGAACTTACCCCTCCTTGAACCTGAGCAGTATACAGCTGCACCCGGGCATGACCTTTTTGTGATACCTTCTGTTGCCATGGAAATGGCCGGATGTCCGTTGATATCCCAACTATTTTTTTGTATTATCTTTCTGTTTCCCTCTTTTTTCTTTTGTTTTTGGATACATGCAGATGTCAATGAACCCTCAAGATGGAGCTCTGCTGGATGTTCTGCTCAATCTCCGCACCATGGACCTACGGCTCGGATGGTCGTCTCCAGAGTTAGTTGCCAATTCGGGGACGCAGTGAGTAGTCTTGTTCATAAACCTAAACAGACACTGTTACACGGCCCGCCAGGAGGAGTTATGACCCTCCAGGGGTCGACCCTGCCACAGAATACACATCTTCCTTGGTACGCAGATGCCGATCAAAATCTTATCTATTAATGCTAGGGGCTTAAACCACCCTGTCAAGAGACGGTCCATGTGGAAGGAAGCCACGCTCCATAAGAGTGACATCATATGTGCCCAGGAAACACACTTCAGCAGAGAATCCCCACCCCAGTGCTCCCATAGAAACTTCCCCCATGTATTCACTGCCAACGCCAACACCAAAACGAAGGGGGTACTAACAGCTATACGAGACACAATAGCTTTCACATTACACGTGGAGTTGGCTGACCCTGGGGGGAGATTCCTGGTCCTGGTGTGTGATATCAACTCAGTGACATACACAATTGTTAACGTTTATGCTCCGAATGCCCACCAGACACAATTTTTCAACAAATTAATGAGGAAACTACAGTCTATTAAGAGAGGTCTTCTTGTGATGTGTGGGGATTTCAATGCTGTGCCAGACCTAGCCATGGACACCACGACCAGAGCACATAGGGCGGGGGTTTCCCTTCAGGGATCTATCCACAATGCGGAGATGTTCGATGTATGGAGGTGCCTCCATGCTGGAGAAAGAGACTTCACCTTTTTTTCGGCTCCTCATCGCACATATACGAGGATAGACTTGTTTTTGACTGACTACAACACTCTGACTAGGGCTGTCTCTGCATCTATCAACGACATAACGTGGTCGGACCATGCTTCAATTTCTATATCTCTTAAAGATGCTTCGCCCACCAATCCTCCCCCTGTGTGGAGGGCTAACACGTTTTTATTGCAACAACCTGATGTGCGACAAACTGTAGAAAAGCACCTAAAGGAGTTTTTTGCTATAAACGACACACCTACCCAGGATCAATTCACCTTGTGGTCTGCCCATAAGGCGTATATCCGGGGGATACTTATCCAATTGGGAGCTAGGGCGAGGAGGCAGCAGGATTAAAAAAATCAGGCACCTCACAGAGGAAATTGCAAGGGGAGAATGTGAGAATAAAAAACAATCCTCACAGGCATTGTCTGCTAGGCTCACACAACTGAGAAGTGACCTCAGACTCCTCCTATTAGAGGATTTTGAGAAACACTCCAAAAGGTTAAAGATGACCTACTATGCACAGGGTAACAGGGCTGGCAAAATGTTAGCAAATAAAATTAAGGGGCGAAGAATTAAAACCAGAATCCCTTACATTCTGCATCCCTTATACAAAACAAAATTGTTTCATCCTCAAGATGTGGCAGATGCCTTCAGCCATTACTATGGCACTCTTTATAATTTAAAAGAGGACAAAGACACGTATCAACCCACTGCCCCTATGATAAATGATTTTTTGAGCAAAGTGTCCCTGCCCCGACTATCCCCGACACAAATTGAGTCCCTAAATTCCCCCTTCACTATCATGGAGATCCAAAAAATTATTGATTCCCTTCCCTCCAACAAATCCCCAGGCCCTGATGGTTTTGTAGGGGAATATTACCAGACATTTAAGACCATCCTGACACCCTACCTTGAAAAAGTATTTAGCAAAGCTGCCGCCTCCTCGTCCTTCCCCTCAGAAATGCTAGAAGCACTTATCGTGACCTTGCCCAAGCCAGGGAAGGATCCGGATACTCCGGCCAACTTTAGACCCATTTCATTATTGAATAGCGACATTAAATTATACGCCAAACTTATTGCAAGCCGACTGGTGGATATATTACCTGTACTGATTCACCCTGACCAGGTCGGATTCACCAAGGGGCGACAGGCCTCAGACGCCACGAGGCGGCTGATCAATGTTGTTCACCTGGCGCAGGTGCAGCGAAGGCCTTCTCTGCTCCTTGCCCTGGATGCAGAGAAGGCCTTTGATAGGGTCCACTGGGGGTATATGGAGATGGTCCTGAAGAGGTTTGGGTTCACTGGACCCATCCTCTCTGCAATATTGGCCCTATACTCATCGCCATCGGCTAGGGTGTTTACCTCTGGGACGCTCTCTAGACCCTTTACTATCACCAATGGCACCCACCAGGGGTGCCCTTTATCACCCTTGATTTTCAACTTAATTCTAGAACCCCTTGCCTCGCATATTAGAACACATAGCAACATCAGTGGATTTCCCACGTCTAAAACGGAACACATTGTCAGCCTTTTCGCTGACGACATTATTTTGATGCTTACAAACCCAGATACTTCCCTGGCTGCGGTGCATGAAACACTTCAAATGTTTGGGAAACTATCCTACTACAAAGTTAATGAAAATAAGTCTTTTATTTTGGGTATGGGGATTAGCAATGGATTAAGATGCTCACTCAGTTCACGGTTTCCCTACACCTGGAGCAACAAAGGCATTAAATATTTGGGTAGCACACTGTCAGCTACATCAAAGGAACTATTTGCGTACAACTATACGCCATTCTTGGCCTCCTTCCCGGCTAGGCTGCAGGAGTTGGCTAAAAGCGAACTGCTGTGGTCGGGCCGCCTGGCGGCCTTTAAAATGATGGTCCTCCCACAAATAATTTATTTGTTCAGGACTCTCCCCATCCCGGCCCCTAACTCCTTTTTTGTTAAACTCCAAGCTCTGATCAATCGTTTCTTATGGAAAGGCAAGAAAGCAAGGTGGGCATTTAGGAATTCCATAGCTTCTAGAGGGGCTGGAGGGGTGGGAAATGTAGTGGTCAGAGACTATCATGCGGCTGCTATTCTGACACAACTGAAGACGTGGTTCCCTAGTTCGCCAGCCAAGAGATGGAAAGAACTGGAGGAAATCCAATATACCCTTGGGAGTCTTTATGATCTTTTAATGGCATCTGTTCTTCCATCTAGGCCTCCAGACGGAATGTCTCCCACAATGATGGCTTCTTTGAAAGCGTGGGATATGCTTATGCAGACACCTCAGATACATCATCCTGGGAAGACTTTTCCATTGCCGATAACATGCCTCACAGCCGTTATCCCAGACTTAAATCTTACTCATTGATTTAAGAAGGGAATAGCTTACATCTCCGACTTAATGATAGGCCCCAGGGGAAAGACATTTAGATCACTCCAGGTGGAGTTTGGCCTGAGGGAGGCTGAATACTTTACTTACCTGCGAATATACCATTTCCTTAAGAATGGTCCGCCTCTCTCGATCCAACTCCACTGGAGGATAACACTTTACTTCACCAATCAATTTACCAACATAAGGGGGATTTCCCTGTTTTATAGTGCTATAAATAATAAACTAGTATTTACGAAATCCACCAATATAGAAGCGTGGGAGAGAGACCTAGCTACTTCTTATTCCTCGGAACAATGGCAACGTGCTCTACAAATTACTTATGCCTCCACTAGATGCATATATCTCTGGGAACAACACCAGAAAGTGTTGCTAAGATGGTATTTGACCCCTTTTAGGATCTCAAAATTCAGCCCTCAAACATCTCCACTCTGCTGGAGGGGATGTGGCCATGTGGGTACTCTATTCCACATACTGTGGGAGTGCCCATACTTACGCCCGATCTGGAACGCAGTTTTTGACCTGGTGACCCAAGTAGTACAGGGGAGGGTACCTAAAACCCCGGGGTTCGCTGTGCTCTCGCTGGAGATAGACTCTATCCCAAAACTCAGTAGAGGGATTGTTTCCCATATACTACTGGGTACCAGATTGGCTATCACCCGCCACTGGAGAGACAAAAAAGTTCCCTTATTGCAGGAAATAATTGCAACAGTCAACACGCACATAGGATATGAACTAATGTTCGCAGCATCCCAAGGCAGATATGTGATGGCCTGAAAAAGGTGGAGTCCGTGGACTGAGTGGTACAAGATGAAACATAGCTGTTAACAGGCTTTCTACCTCTAATTATTGAGAAACCATGGAGCACTCGCAGTAGATACAGACTTCAAATGTGCATATAATCACTTGATATCTGTAATTGTCCTGCTCTTCTTTTTTGTTTATCTTTTTCTTTTTCTTCTTATCTTTTTCCCTTCCTCTCTCTCTTCCTCTCTCTCCTTTTCATTATTCACTGATGTTTACTTACCCTCTACTGTGCTATCTTGACAATCTCGAATATGACTTTTATTGCTTCACTCATGTGGGTCTTGTTATTGTTATTATGTGGGGATGGGGGCTGGACCCTCTCAGGGAGTACACAGTTAGATCCCATGGGGGTGTAGGGGGGGGATCCGCCCTTATTCCTCCTCTCCTTATGCCCTCTGGTCTCCCGCTCTTTTCCCGAGACCACACCAGTTTGAGAGCTCTGTTGACCTAGAGGGAAGACATGTCTAGAAGTATATTCCTTCAGTACAGTATGCGGGTATATTGATGTTTAACTCTTACCTTACAACTAAGTTATCGAGATTTTCTGATGATTTGTACATAACGTATTACTCATTGTGTTTATCTCTTGAAAAATTTAATAAAAAACGATTGAATTAAAAAAAGCAACAATATCCAGTCCCGGGGGAAACCCCTTATTATGAAACAAGTGCCTCAAAGACTTCCATGGCGATATCAGGGTTTGTCGGTCATGTAGCTTGGAGCAAAGAGCCACCGAATGCGAGAGAGTTGGCGCCATTATGGCCGGTCTGCATTTAGGTTCGCAACTCAAAAGGTAATCAATGGTGTGTAATGGGACTGCCTGTCTTTCCATAGATAACCAATCCGGCTTAGGGCCCCTGGAAAAGGCTATCGATATTTGAGCCAATTGAGCGGTCTGGTAATAGCTCCACAAGCTCGGGAGGCCCAGTCCTCCCTGCGTTCTTAGTCGAACCAGAACACCTGAGGGACACCTGCACCCCTTCTTACCCCAAACAAAGCGAACCATCCCTGCCTGCAACCTACAGAGGACTGTTTTCGGGACCGGGATTGGGAGAGAGCGAAATAAGTATAAAAGGCGTGGAAGAAGGGTCATTTTGATCGCGTGTATCCTGCCTAACCAGGACAGTCCCGCTCTGGACCACCTCTCCATATCACCCTGGCACCTAAGGATCATAGGGGGATAGTTAGCTTTGAAGAGGTTGTTAATATCAGGTGTTAGTTTGATACCCAAATAAGGGATGTGTGAGGGAGCCCACGAAAATGCAAAGTTGTTGGTAAGTGGGGCAAGAAGGTCCGGAGGAACCGATATATTCAACACGAGCGATTTGTCCATGTTAACCTTTAGACCAGACGCTTCACTGAAGACACGCAGCGTCCTAAGGATTACAGGTGTGGAAGTCAAGGGGGAGGTTACAAAAAGGAGGAGATCATCTGCATACAGGGCGCATTTATGTTCCTGTGACCCGCAAGTCACCCCTTTAATATCGGGGTTCGACCGTAGAGCCACTGCCAGTGTCTCTATTGCTACCGCAAATAGGAGGGGGGAGAGTGGGCACCCCTGTCTGGTCCCCCGGCCTATAGAGAAAGAGTCAGAATATCTGCCCATCAAGCGAATCTGCGCAGTGGGGCATGAATAGAGGGAATTGATGAGGTTAAGAAAGTTAGGGCCGAAGCCCCATCTCCCCAGGACATCAGACAGGTATGCCCAGTCTATAGAATCGAAAGCCTTAAGTAAGTCTATGGAAAGTAAGAAACCCTTTTGTGGGGACCCCCCGTCCCATCCCGACTTGAGCAGGGAAACAATGTCAATAGCGCGCCGGATCTGATCCGGACCCTGTCTCACAGGGATGAAGCCCACCTGGTCCTTATGGACATACTCGGCGATGAAACCCGACAATCTGTTCGCTAGTATTTTGGTCATAATCTTAACATCATTGTTAATTAGTGATATAGGGCGATAATTGCCCACCTCGCTAGAGTCCTTATCCGGCTTCGGGATCACCGAGATGTAGGCAGAGTTTAAATCCGCATTCAGGGGGGCTCCATCCAGGAGACAGTTAAACAGTCTTGTCAGATGGGGGGCCAGGCTGGTGCTAAATTTCTTGTAGTAACCATTGGAGAATCCATCTGGTCCCAGGGAGGAACCTAATTTAAGGGCCTTAATGGTATTTAAAACTTTCTCCTGTGTGAACGGACTCTCCAGGAGATCACTGTGATCTTTGGTCAGCACGGGCAAAGGGAGGTCATCTAGGAATTTATTACGCGCAGAGTGAGGGGGGGTGCGGATAGGCCTATATAAGTCAGAGTAGAAGTGTAAAAAAGCGCCTATTATCTTGGAAGGGTTCTGAGTCAGCTCCCCCGTGGCCACCCGAAGTTTAGGGAAGGCAAGAGTTCGCTGTTTGGGGTTCAGTTTCGTGGCTAGCCTGGCTCCCATCCTGTCCGTTTGCGCGTAAAATCTCGCCCCCGTCCACCTAAGGTGTTGTTCCGCTGTCGTGGTCAGGGATAGATTCAGGAGGGCCTGGGCCTTGTCTAAATTCTCTAGAGATTCGGGGGTGGGGTGGACCCTGTGAGCCCTGGCTAGTTTCCGAAAGTCCTCTGTAAGTTTACGCGTGGTCGCATTGTGTTCAGCTTTAAGCCTAGACGACATCTGAATTAGTTTCCCCCTGATGACCGGCTTGTGCGCCGCCCAGACGCAAATAGGGGAGACCTCACTCGTAGCATTATGCAGGAAATATTCATTAATGGACTCCTCCAGTAAGGAGCATTGCACTGGGTCGCTTAATAGAGACTCTCGCAAGCGCCAACGAGGAGGGCAACCTGACGCCGTGGGCCTATTTGTTATCAAAGTAACCATGGAGTGGTCAGAGAGGGAGGACTCCACAATCTTGGAACTTTTAATGAGTGGTATCAGTGCTGCACGTACGAAAATGTGGTCAATCCTAGCAAAGGAGTTGTGGGGTGCCGAGAAGTGCGTATAATCTTTGGTGCGCGGATTGCATTCCCTCCAAATGTCGACTAGGCCTGCCGAGTTAAGCAGTTTAGCTATACTAACGCTCTGTTTAGTTGGGCGCTTAGGTTTTGAGGAACCGTTCGCTAATTTGTCAAGGGCGAAGTCAAAGGCCATGTTCGAGTCCCCGCCAATAACAACTGTACCTTTAAGGTGGTGTTTTAGCTTATCTAGCAGTGATTCAAAAAATTTCATTTGACCCCTGTTGGGCGTATAATATGACACAAAAGTGTAAAGATCACCATCGATATGCCCAGAGACCAGAATGTAGCGGCCCTGTGGATCTATAATAGTCTCGGGTTGCGATAGGTTGATATTTCTAGCAAAAGACACCGCGACCCCTTTGGTTTTGTTTTCTGCAGAAGCCAGAAAAAATTGAGGAAAGCGGCGATGAAGGAACTTGGGAGTAAAGGTGGATGGGAAGTGGGTCTCCTGCAGTAAGAGAACGTCTGCGTGCATGGTGGAATAAAGTTGCAGGAGCTTCCTGCGTTTGAGGCCTTGAGTGTTGTGTGAAACAATCTTAAGAGTTGGCGGGGGGCAGTGTATATCAGTCATGGATCAGGGTGTAGTGTACTGCGCGGTGCACCTGTAACTTACCTGGATCGAGAGGAGAACATACCCGGAGCATTCTGAAAATGCGGAGAGACCATTGCCCGAGACCCGGGAGTGGAGACCAGAGACAGCCGAGGAGCCTGTGGATACCAGGAGCTGTATGAGCAAGAGGAGAATTACCAAGAGAGAAAGAAAGGAGAGAAAGAAAAGAGGACATCATTACATACCTGAGACAACAATCGGACTAAAATAACAAAACTTAACATTACTCAGGGGTCCCCTGACCCCCTCCCCCTCCTGGGGAGGAGTGGACTAGCCATCCCCAACCCCAAAACCTAAAGGAACCGAGAGTCCCTGGTGTCAGGGATCCCGGAAACTGAACAGAAGGCACTGAAGGTGCCTCTGTACCAATGGAGGAGCATTGAGTCCACCACAACCCCACCCCCCTGTCTAAAGCAAAACTGAAGGTCTCAAAGAAACCCACGCTCCCGTATGTACTGAGCGCCCCTTAACAAAAAGGGAAAAATGCAGTATAATAAGTGAACACCCTCCGACCCCCCCACCGGGATGTGGGGTCAGAGATCCGACAGAATCCCTTGTGCAGGAGTTTTACTATCCTACAATAGTATTGAGAGTAATATACCAAACAGAGCCGAGGGAAAAAACTGTAAATTCCAGTCAGAGCACTGTTCCGCATAGGCCAAAACCCAACCCTCAACCCCCCGGAAGGGGAGACCTCCTAGCGGCTCTAAACATGTAGCAAATAAGCAGTAAACTCTAACAGAACCTCTGACCGAAACCTGTATGATAAACTAGGCAAAAAGAAATAAAAATAAAAATAAATTTAGCCCCCGACTGCAGGGCAGCTGCTTACCCTCCCCCCTGGAACCAGTGACAGGAACCTCCCTTCCCACCCCGTCCTCAAGTCCCAGTCCAGGTCGTCCCTATCAGCGGGGGCATATGAAAAAAGAGACAAAAATTAGCCCGATCTAACTTGAGCCATCCTTGCCCGGAGAGCAAGGGCAGGCCCCAAAAATGGTCCAAGGAAGACGGGCCAGTCCCAGACCAAGTCCCGGAACCAAGAACAAGAATAGGTCCCAACAATTTAAAACCAAACAAAAAGGTGGGTAGATTGTTCACGTCGTCAGATTCTCCTTAGACCTGTTGGAACCGTGTTTCAGCCAGGTCTGCTGCAGCGGACTCGCTGGCGGTGGCCTCTTTGATGATGCGGGGGTGCCTCTATTAGCCAGTGCCGGAGATGGGTCCAGGTGGACCAGCCCGAGTTGGGTCAGGAGACGCTCCCCCTCTGCGAATGAGGAGAAGCCGAAGCTCTTGGTTTTGTAGGTGAAGTTCAAGCGGAGAAAGGACCATCTGTAAGTAATTCCTCTGTCCATCAGGACCTGGAGCAACGGTTTAAGTGCACGCCTCCTCTGAATGGTATATGGGGAGAGGTCCGCAAAAATTTGGATCTTGTGCCCGTGGAGGGTGATATTATCCACCGATCTAGATTTCCTCATTACTTCCTCCTTCACCGAATAGAAATGCGGTTTAACGATAACGTCTCTGGGCAGTCTGTCTGAGCGAGGGGCCTGAAGTGCTCTATGAGCCCTGTCCAACTCAAGGCGGTCGTCGGGAATGCCAGGGAGTAGATTTTTAATAAGGGATGTCTCTCCTTCCTCCTCCTGCGGCTCGTGATCAGCTGCATCAAGCCCTGGTGTTCAGTCTGGCTCCACTCAGAGGTCTCCAGGGGCCTCCACTCCACTGTCCCGCAGCCCAGCTAAGTTCAAGCCTCGCCTGGAGGGTGAAGCCAGACAGGTGAGCAAGGGCCATGACTCCATGGAAGACACTAGGGAGCTGGTGGATCCCTTTACTGCGTTCCCCACCTCAGGCAAACCAGTGTCTGATACTACCCTCAAGGACATGCTTGTCTCCCTACGTAGCTCCATGCATGCGGACATGTTACAATGCATGCAAAATTTTAAATCTGACATAGGAGAATTGGGAGGACAGGTAGCCCATATTGAGGAGAAAATGGGGGAATTCGCATCATCTCACAACACCCTAATTGATGCCCATTCTGACCATTCTGATGAGCTAGCCTGGCTAAGAGCAAAGGTCGCTGGTTTAGAGGACAGATCAAGGAGGAACAATGTGAAAATTAGGGGGGTGCCTGAGACCGTTCTCCCTGCACTGCTTCAGCAATATGCCAGAGACATATTGCAACAGTTCCTTCCATCTGTCTCTAAATTTGAGTTGCAAATAGACCGGATCCACAGGTTGCCCAAACCATCTCATCTTCCAGATAATATACCCCGTGATGTCCTGATGAGGGTGCACTTTTATCAAGTGAAGGAGCAACTCATGATTACTTTCCGGAAAACCCAGCAAATCCCAGAACAATTTGCTCATATCCAACTGTTTGCTGACCTGTCGCAATTCACTATTCAAAAACGTAAGTCGCCGCTTCCCGTGACTAAAGCTCTGTGTTACCACAATATCCCTTATCACTGGGGAGCACGGTGGTTACGGAGTTGGAAGAAGGGCTCACATTATTCCGTTCTCTGGACATTCTTCCGGATCAAACACCTGCAGGCCCATCGCCTCCTGTGAGGCTCGAGCCGCAATATGAGTGGCAAACGGTGTCAAAGAAGAAAAGCGGCAAGAAGCATACTACTTGATCATCCTTCTGCAATTTCATTGGTACTCGTCGATCAAGGTTCCCGTTGTGTTCTGGAATCCCTAGTCCGCTGTTTAAGTTTCCCTCCCTGGATATGGGCAGAAAGGTTGCCCTCTGGTTCTTGTTTGAACAAGATTTTTTATTGCACTACTTTTTTTTTCTTTTATTCCTGTTGACTTTGTTTTTTTTCTCCACCCCCTTTTCTCCAAACCTCTGCTGGTCTGACCTGCCTGCAACTCACCTCGCTCCCACTGCTATGGGAAGGATCGCTCTCTCCAACTCCGGCCATCATCGCCTGCGCATGATGAGTAGTTCCCTACTACTGAGAATAAGGTACTGTCATCGTCTACCTCTGTATTCTAGCCATGGCGGTTAAGATTGTTTCATTTAATGTGAATGGCCTTAATCACCTGGCCAAGAGGACTTCGGTTTGGAGAGAGGCTGTAGGCCTCCGGGCTGATGTCCTCTGCATTCAGGAGACACATTTTTTAGCCGATAAACCTCCAGCATAAACATTTCCCACATATCTTTGTGGCCTCTGCTCCTGCCAAGCACAAAGGTTTTTTGATTTGCCATTAGAGACTCAGTTGCTTTCAATTTACTGCAAATTCATACAGACCCTGGAGGGAGGTACATTATTTTGGTTGGAGAATTGAACAATAAGCCTTTCACTATTGCTAACTTATATGCGCCAAACTCCCACCAACTTGGTTTTCTAAAGAGATTATACTCCAAAATTGCCTCTCTTCGACAGGGCTCTTTAGTAATTTGTGGTGACCATAACCTGACGGTGGACCACACACTGAACTCTTCTTCCACGTGAAACGTCCTCCCCCTCAGCTTCAACATCTGCTTCACTCAGAGGACGTCTTTGATGTTTGGAGATGTCATCATGCGAATTAGCGTGATTATACTTATCATTCAGCCAGACATAATTCCTATTCAAAAATTGATTTTATACTTGTTGACAAAATGCTGTTGCAGGCGGTGTCCTCATCCACTATCCATGATATCTCGTGGTCCGACTACGCTCCTGTGTCAATTACGGTGATGGAGGGGCACACCCCTAGTCCTGCTTATGTATGGCGGGCTAACTCTCGTGTCTTTCAGATGCCTTCACATACGGCTACCATTAGCGACTGTTTATCAAAGTTTTTTGCTGAGAATGTGGGCTCTGTCTCTGATCCTGCAATGCTATGGTGTGCCCACAAGGCATTTATCATGGGTATCATTTTACAAATCTGTGCGAAGGAGAAGAGGCAGAGGACACAAAAAGTTAATCGTCTTCTTGAAGACATTAAAACATTAGAGACCCAAAACAAGTCTAATGCTACTGTAGTGCTAGCTCAAAACGTTCCCAATGTCGCTTAGATCTCAGGCTCCTACTTATTGAACATTATGACAAGCATCTCCAAAATCTGAAATTGGCTCATTATTCCTCGGGCAACCGGGCGGGTACATTTTTGGCCCAAAGACTTAAATCCGCTAGGATACCATACTTGCTCCACCCTGTAGACAAGCATAAAATTATTAACCCTAAGGAAATTTCAGATTCCTTTCCTAAGTATTATTCCGACTTATAACCTGGAGGGGGACCCTAGCACCCCTCAACCTTTAGATGACAGTATTCAAAAGTTCCTAATGAATGTTAACCTCCCTTCTCTCTCACAGTCACGACTAGAATCACTAAACGGACCTATATCGTATTCTGAGATCAAACGAATCATTAAGCTACTCCCGTTGGGTAAATCACCTGGCCCTGACGGCCTGCCTAATGATTACCATAAGTCTTTCCAAGACAACTTGTTGGTACCAACTCTCCAGGACATGTTCTCGGGTGTAATGTCCTCTGCCTCTTTTCCCTCTGAGGTGCTTAAAGCATATGTGGTTACTATTCCTAAACCGGGTAAGGAGCCGACTACTCCGGCTAACTTTAGGCCAATATCCTTACTTCATTCTGATGTTAAATTATACACTAAGATCCTGGCTCACAGACTCCTGCCTATCCTCCCCTCTTTCGTTGGGACCAATCAGTCTGGCTTCAACACTGGGAGGCAGGCGTTGGATGCCACGAGACGGGTCATTGGAGTGATGCAGCATGTCAGGTCCTGTCGGACACCTTCTCTGCTGCTATCTTTGGATGTGGAGAAGGCGTTCGAAAGGATACGTTGGGGATATATGAAGAAAATTCTCCAGAAGTTTGGTTTTGCGGAACCCATCCTCTCGGCCATACTCGCTCTCTACTCTTCCCCGTGTGCTCAAGTTTACACCTCAAATTTTCTATCCAATACTTTTTCAATCTCTAATGGTACCCGACAGGGCTGTCTCCTGTCCCCCTCGATCTTCAACCTTCTGATAGAGCCTTTGGCTGAGAGGATCAGGTCACACCCGGGTGTTGAGGGTGTTGAGAGTTAAAACTGACTGTTAATTTGTTTGCCGATCACATTTATTTTCTTGACCTCCCCTTCCACGTCTTTGCAATATGCTCATGACACCATGACAGAATTTAGTCAGATATCCTACTATAAAGTGAATTTCACGAAGTCAATTATTTTAGATCTTGGTATTCCTCTGTCCTTGAAGACCCAACTTCAGGCGACACTTCCTTACTCTTGGAGTAAGACCACTATTTCCTATTTGGGGTTAAAGCTCACGGCCGACCCCATACACTTAGCCGACGCCAATTATTTACCATTGATAGACAAAATTGCCAAAGATACTAGTAGATTTGCTAATATAGAATTATCTTGGACTGGGCATTTGGCTGCATTCAAAATGCTGATCCTGCCACAAATACTCTGTGTCTTTAGGACACTCCCATTTCCTGTGCCCAGCACACACTTCAGAGCCTTAAATGCCTTACTCTCTAAATGTATCTGGCAAACTAAAAGACCAAGGTGCTACAGGTCCCTATTAGTTAAGCGTAGACTGGAGGGAGGTATGGGCTTAATGGATATCCGAGACAATTTCCATGCATCTATCTTGACACAACTTAAAAGCTGGATATACCCGAAGACTGATTCAGCCTGGAGGGGTATTGAGCAAACTTTGAGCCCCACTAATAATCTTAGCGCCCTTCTCCTTTTAGACGTCTGGAAGCCGTTCTCCTTACAGGGACTCCCACTCACTCTCCAGGCTTCCCTTGCAGCCTGGAGGGATCTTTGTAACATACCATTCCCACCCTCTAGTCTGATAGAGGTTCCTATACCCATTGCGACCCTCTCCCAGGCCATCCCTGACCTCTCTCTCTCTCTCTAACTGGCAAAGTATGGGATTAATTGTTTTAAAGGATTTATTTCACAACAATGCCCTCCTCCCTTTTATGTCCTTGCAGGATACGTTTGCCCCAAGTCCTTCTGATCACTATAAATATACACAAATCTCCCACTTTCTCAGCTCTATTAAATCACATCAGATATTCTTAGTAGGGTTGTCCCGATACCACTTTTTTAGGACTGAGTACAAGTACCGATACTTTTTTTCAAGTACTCGCCGATACCGAATACCGATACTTTTTTTAAATGTGTCCCCAAATGCAGCCATGTCCCCCCACAAATGCAGCCATGTCCCCCCACAAATGCAGCCATGTCCCCCCACAAATGCAGCCATGTCCCCCCACAAATGCAGCCATGTCTCCCCCCATATCCAGCCATGTCTCCCCCCATATCCAGCCATGTCCCCCCATATCCAGCCATGTCCCCCCATATGCAGCCATGTCCACCCCCATATTCAGCCATGGCCCCCCATATCCAGCCATGTCCCCCCCCATGCAGCCATGTCCCCCCATATGCAGCCATGTCTCCCCCCATATCCAGCCATGTCCCCCGCAAATACTCGGAATCGGTCCCGATACCGATACTAGTATCGGTATCGGGACAACCCTAATTCTTAGCGAAAGAAGTTTGGCGTTTCTACCCCATCCCTCAGAAAGGCGTCGCCTTTTTTTACAATTTATTTCAAAATAAACTACAATTTATAAAATCTCAAAGTAGGAAGCTGACTTGGGAGTGACTTTCACATATACTCAGTGGCAACATGAACTTTAATCGTTGTATAGGGCCTCCAGGTGCGTTAACCACTGGGAGCTGTCTCAGATGGTATCTCACTGTCATGGATATGCAATAAAGTCTGGCAGCTTACCTGTCTCCATCCGTTAATTAGAGGCCTGACTCTGTTCTGGTTGCCTTTTTATCACCTCTCCTTACTCCATATCAGGAAGTCTATATTAACTGTTGCACTACAGGTCTGCAGTGCTGTTCAACCATGTTGTTAGCTTGTGTTCCTGTCTGCAGTGTGCTACGATTACCTTCCTGTGTACTGTTTGCCTGTTACCCTGACCTTTTGCCTGTCCCTCGGTTACCCTTTTCTGCCTGTTGCCCTGACCCCGGCTTACCCATCACTTTCGCTTGTCTTGCTTGCTGCTTCCTCTCTCTCCCTGCGGAGCATGACCTAGGGGATCCCAGGGGTCGCGACCTGGATCCAGCTGTGGCGAAGGCCATCCTCACCACTATAGGCTCTGGTGAACACAAAGCTGGGTCTTAGACTCCACGCCCTGGGGGATCTTGGGTTCACGCTTCCTCTCTGATAGCAGCAGTCAGCTATAGGGTTCACTACCCTGTGGTGCATCCCTGACCCCAACAGGGTGTACTTGTCACCTGGCCACAGATGACCTTACAATTTGAACAACCATGAATCCGGCTGACGTGCCGCTCCCCACAGACGATCCATTACAGGGCATTGTTCACAGACTTGATTTATCCGCGGATCAGTTCCAGCGGACAGATCCGGTCGTGTGTAGGCCCGAGCGGACATTTTCCAGCGGACATTTGTCCAGCCGACGGTTTTCCAGCGGATAAAAATTTCTTAGCATGCTAAGAAATCTATCCGCTGGAAACCTGTCCTTCGGACTTATCCGGTCGTCTGTACAGACTCACCGGATAAGTCCGTCCGATCCCCATCCCTCGCATGCGTCGAAATGATTCGACGCATGCGTGGAAGTATTTACCTTCCAGGGTCGTGCACGTCGCCGCATCATCGTCACGGCGACGGCGCGGCCACGTCACCGCGGATGTTTTCCGCTGGGATTTTGATCTGATGGTGTGAACAGCCATCAGATTAAAATCCTGAGGAGAAATGTCCGATGGAAACGGTCCGGCGGACCGTTTCCATCGGATATCCTCTCGTGTGTACGGGGCCTTAGAGGTTTTTCTTCGTATCTTAGTCTCCGCTCATCATGACGATTGGTCCTCTCTACTTCCATGGGCAGAATTTTCTCATAACAATCATGTAAATACCAGTTTGCAGAGAACACCCTTTTTCTCAGTTTATGGAAGACATCCTCAACTTCCGCTTCCCATGACCTGTTCTCCGGATATCCCAGCCTTGGCTTCAGCTTAGGAGTCCTTCAATTCCATCTGGAGTGACGTTCATGATTCCCTCCGGGCAGCTGCCAACAAATTCAAAGGCTTTGCTGACCGCCGCAGGCCTAAACCGCCTTCTTTTCAGCCAGGGGATAAAGTCTGGCTCTCCACCAGGAACATCAAGCTCCGAGTTCCTTCTCTGAAGTTTGCTCCAAGATTCATTGGTCCATATACTATAATGTCTAAACTGAATCCAGTTTGTTTCAAACTTCAGATTCCCAAAAGCCTCAAAATCTCTAACTCCTTCCATGTTTCCCTTCTGAAGCCTTTAGTCCTCAATAAGTTCTCTCATCCTCTCCCTACCATGGAGCCAGTCTCTGGGGATAATCAGGAATACGAGGTCAGTCAAGTTCTGGATTCCCGGCTCTGTAGAGGCGCTCTTCAGTACCTAATTAATTGGAAAGGCTTTGGCCCTGAGGAGAGGTCTTGGGTCCCTGCATCAGAGGTCTTTGCACCTCGTCTGTTGAAGAAGTTTCATCTGAAGTTTCCCTCTAAACCCGGACCCAGGCGGGGAAGGGGGAGGCCTCGTAAGAGGGAGGGTACTGTCATGGATATGCAATAAAGTCTGGCAGCTTACCTGTCTCCATCTGTTCATTAGAGGCCTGACTCTGTTCTGGTTGCCTTTTTATCACCTCTCCTTCCTGTATGGCCCCACCCAGACCATCCCAGGAAGTCTATATTAACTGTTGCACTACAGGTCTGCAGTGCTGTTCAACCGTGTTGTTAGCTTAAGTTCCTGTCTGCAGTGTGCTATGATTACCTTCCCGTGTACCGTTTTTGGCTCGTCCCTGACTTCTCCTGTTTGCCTGTGACCCTGACCTTTTGCCTGTCCCTCGGTTACCCTTGCCTGCCTGTTGCCCTGACCTCGGCTTACCCATCACTTTCGCTTGTCCTGCTTGCTGCTTCCCCTCTCTCCCTGCGGAGCGTGACCTAGGGGATCCCAGGGGTCGCAACCTGGATCCAGCTGCAGCGAAGGCCATCCTCACCACTAGAGGCTCTGGTGAACACAAAGCTGGGTCTTAGACTCCGCGCCCTGGGGGATCTTGGGTTCACGCTTTTTTTCGTCTCTGATAGCAGCAGTCGGCTATAGGGTTCACTACCCTGTGGTGCATCCCTGACCCCAATGGGGTGCACTCACACCTTATAGGATTTCCAAGTTTGGGAACGCCAGCTCTCTGTTATGTTGGAGAAATTGTGGAGTAACGGGCAACTTATTGCACATGCTATGATCCTGCAGACATTTAATTAGTGTCTGGAAATCTATCTTCTCTTACATCTCTAAGATCACTGTAATTCTGACACGTCCTATCCCTAGCTTAGCGATCTTACATATTGGCATTGAAATATTTCCCCCTAGCTGCAGAGTAGTAATAACTCACATCCTTTTGGCAGCCAGGACGCTTATTGCACAGCATTGGAAGGCAGATAAGGACCCTAATGTTTCTGAGGTACTTATGATTACTCAGTCAAATTATGTTCACAAATCCCTGTTGGCAAGTAGGAGAGGTGATAGACGAAGATTTAACACCATTTGGAAAATTTGGACTTCCTGGTATAGTGGCAATAATTGAGCTTTATTTTCAGGTATGGTATTTGTATTTATATCTGTATATATGTTTGTTATATATATTGCTTATCCGCTTCCCTTTTATACTCTAATATCGGTTGGACCGCAGATTGACCCTTCCCTTTTAATTTTCCTTCTCTTGTTCCCATTACCTTCCTAACTATTCCTCATTCACTGGTTATTTCCGAGTAAGTGGTGCTGCATACTCTTCTTGATATACGTTTACAGGTTTACCCGCCTGTCTTTGAAAGTATATATTTTGTGTGTAAGTGCTTGTACATATTGTACGACTGTTTTATTATTGCTGTATTGCTTACTTTCTCTACTTTCTTTTTTAATTTTTCTTTTGTAATATCTCTTTTGAAAAATTTTCAATAAAAAACAATAAAAAAAAAATAGTAATGATATCTCTCTGTTCTAACATTCTAGGTAGGAAACAGGGTCAATGGAAACTCAATGAGTCCATTCTGTCAAGTCCGGCTTCAATTGAAAGAATAAATAAGGCACTTAAGGAATATTTTTCTCTCAATGACACAGGTGATATCTCAATCAAAGTGCTTTTGAATTTTTCGAATTTTTCAAATTTCGAATTTTTGTATTTCCGAATTTCGAAAATTCGAAATTTCGAAAAATTAAAAAATTTCGAAATTTCTGAAAAATTCGAAATTGGAAGTGAAAAATTCTAAAAATCTAATTTTTCGATTTTCGAATCTTTCAATTTTCGAAATTTCGAATTTTCGAAATTCGGAAATACGAAAATCGAAAATTCGAAAATCGAAGTTTCGAAAATTGAAAAAAATCGTAATTCGAAATTTCGAAAAATTTGAAATTCGAAATTTCGAAAATTGAAAAATTCGAAATGTCAAAAATTCTAAAAATTCGAAATTTCGAAAATTCGTAAATTTCCGAAACTTTTTTTTTCGTTTCATTCGTTTTTTTTGTTTCATTCGTTTTTTCCGTTTTTTGCTTTTTCGGAAATCCGAAAATTTCCCGAATTTACGAAAAAAGCAAAAAAACTAAAAAAGATTTTTTTTTCAAGATTTACGAATTTCTGAAAAAATATAAAAAACGAATGAAACAAAAACGGAAAAAACTATTCTTTTGAATTTCCCGAATTTACGAAAAAAAACAAAAAAACGAAAATAACATAAAGGAAAAAAACTATTTTTTTGGCAGTGCACATGTCTAACAAAAACCCTGAGGAAGTTAATAACTATCGCCCTATTTCCCTAATAAATAATGATATAAAAATAATGACAAAAATAATGGCCAATCGTTTGGCATCTTTTATCAATACCTACATTCATAAGTCCCAAGTGGGCTTCATCCCGGGCAGACAAGGCCCAGATCAAATAAGAAGAGCAATTAATATAGTTTCAATACTACAGTCAAATTGGGAAGGCGGAACGAGACAGCAGATACTCCTATTAAAAACGGGGGGGAACTAATGCGCAAAACCAACCTCAACAAAGGGCACAACAAAGCTAAAATAAGAAAATCAAACTAAGAATGCAGCTGCCACGACTAATAGTGTTCACACACTGAGGCCCCGTACACACCATAGAATCCATCCGCAGATAAATCCCAGCAAATGGGTTTCAGCGGATAGATCCTATGGTGTGTACACGCCAGCGGATCTTTTTCCGCGGATATATCTCCCCTGGGATGGATTCCAGCAGATCGGATATTTGCTGACATGCAGAACATATCCATCTGCTGGAGTCCATCCCAACGGATGGATCCGCTGGTCTGTACACACTCACCGGATCGAAGGGATCCCCCGCATGCGTCGTAATGATTCGGCGCATGCGTGGAATTCCTTATATGACAGCGTCGCGCACGTCGCCGCGTCATAATCGCGGCAACGGCGCGACACGTCATCGCCAGAGGATTTCGGCGCGGATTTCAATGCGATGGTGAGTACACTCCATCGCAGAGAAATCTGCTGAAATCCTCGAGAGGATTTATCCGCGGAAACGGTCCGCTGGACCGTATCCGCGGATAAATCCTCCCGTGTGTATGGGGCCTTAGAGCAATTAATGACAAGGGGGGGGTGTAATGGCGCTTGCAACAGGATCTAATTAAAACTAAATATCAATAACGATTCCCATAATGTGAATAAGTTGTCAGGAAAATGTGCTCCACTGGTTCCTGTGTAAAATGTGTTCCACTCTGAGTAAAAACAGTTAAAACACTTACAGACAAAGCTGTATAAACAGCGTGTAGTACGATCGGGTCTCCGCTCTGCGGCCGCGAGCGGATAAAGTCACCAGCAATCCTCCTCTTCCTCACGCGTATCGTAACGAACACACGTTACTTAATCATAGGATCCTATGATTAAGTAACGTGTGTTCGTTACGATAAGCTTTGTCTGTAAGTGTTTTAACTGTTTTTTAACTGTTTTTACTTTGCACTGAAGCACTCATCATGAAATCTTAATAGAAGTAAAGCACAGATGCACTTTATATTCATTTATTCTTTGCTTGATATTGCGTTCTTGACTATTGGATTGGATTGTTTTTCATTTTCACGTTATTATTGCACTGGACACTCTTCTTTATATATATATATATATATTTTTATATTGACATTTCTTGATTTTTTTTTTATAATTCCTTGGTGAATTATATGGGACATTTTTCACTGCAGTCATTTATGGATTGACATTTTTTTCACTTTTATGCATGGATTGGAATTTTATTATTTATATTTCTTCCACTTTTTGATGTTTTTTTCACTTTTATGGTTATTATTCATTTATTGCACTATGCACTTTGGATTGGTTTGAGCTCATTTGCATATGTGCACTATATATGTTATATGTTTATGAAGATAGCTACTGCTTGTTAATTTTATCTGAACGATTCCAGATCACTCGCTATTAATATTGTGCGGGTCACTGGCACATTTGTCTTTTTTATCATCATTTATCCACTCTTATTACTCTCCACATTACTCAGTTAATGTTGGGTGGGTATATGATTTTATTCAGAGTGGAACACATTTTACACAGGAACCAGTGGAGCACATTTTCCTGACAACTTATTTACATTATGGAAATCATTATTGATATTTAGTTTTAATTAGATCCTGTTGCAAGCGCCATTACACCCCCCCTTGTCATTAGATACTCCTATTGTCTTTGGATTTACAAAAGGCCGTTGACACAGTGTCTTTGCCATACATATTCACCCTTGTAGAACGCTGAGGTTTCGGAGAACCATTTACAGGTCTTCTACATTCCCTCTACTCTCATCCCTTATGCGTAAAGTGAAACAATAAAAGTGAAATATTCCTTTAAATTTCATACCTGGGGGTGTCTATAGTATGCCTGTAAAGTAGCGCACGTTTCCCGTGTTTAGAACAGTCCCTGCAGAAAATGACATTTCTAAAGGAAAAAAAGTCATATAAAACTACACGCGGCTATAATGAATTGTCGGGTCTGGCAATACAGATAAAAGTAATTGAAAAAAAAAACGGCATGGGCCCCCCCCCAGTCCATTACCAGGCCCTTTGGGTCTGGTATGAATATTAAGGGGAACCCCGAACCAAATAAAAAAAAAATGCTTGGGGTCCCCCCAAATTTCACACCAGGCCCTTCAGGTCTGATATGAGTGAGTGAGTGAGTGAGTAACTTATAGTGCTACAAATGCGAACTAAATCTCCTCAAGGCACTTGTATTCAATGTCATTCAGGACCCTCAGAAGAGGGGGGTCTTACGTTTTTTCCTGAAGGCGGATGGTTTTCTTCCATGCAGATGTTCGTGGGCAGTGCGCTCCAAAGCTGTGGTCCTTGGACTGAATATTAAGGGGAGCCCTGCACCAATTTTTCTTTGAAAAAATGGCGTAGGGGCCCCCCTTTAAAATCCATACCAGACCCTTCAGGTCTGGTATGGATTTTAAGGGGAAACCTGCGCCAAAATAAAAAAAAATGGAGTGGGGTTCCCCCCAAAAATCCATACCAGACCCTTATCTGAGCACCCAACCTGGCAGGCCGCAGGAAAAGAGGGGGGATGAGAGAGCGCCCCCCTCCTGAACCATTCCAGGCCACATGCCCTCAACATGGGGATCACAAAATAACAATCCAGTACATTAAAAACATTGGCCCAGATTCTCAAGGACTTACGACGTTGCAGCGCCATGTATGCCGTCGTAAGACCTAATCTGACCTATCGTATCTATGCGACTGATTCTTAGAATCAGTTACGCATAGATATCCATTAGATCCGACAGGCGTAAGTCTCTTATGCCGTCGGATCTAAACTGCATTTTTTTGACCGCTAGGTGGCGCTTCCGTAGAATTCTGCGTCAAATATGCAAATTAGCTAGATACGCGAATTCCCGAACGTACGCACGGCCGACGCAGTAAAGTTACAACGTTAACGTTAGGCTTTTCCCGGCGTAAAGTTGCCCCTGCTATATGAGGCGCAGCCAATGTTAAGTAAGGCCGTCGTTCCCGCGTCGAAATTTGAAAAAGTTAAGTCGTTTGCGTAAGTCGTTTGCGTAAGTCGTCTGCGACGTACTTTGGAGCAATGCACACTGGGAAATTCCACGGACGGCGCATGCGCCGTTCCGAAAAAACTTCAATCACGTCGGGTCACAGTAGTTTTGCATAAAACACGCCCCCCTGATCCAAATTTGAATTAGGCGTGCTTACGCCGGCCGATTTACGCTACGCCGCCGCAACTTACGGAGCAAGTGCTTTGAGAATACAGCACTTGCCCGTGTAAGTTGCGGAGGCGTAACGTAAATCAGATACGTTACGCCCGCACAATTTTACGCGGCTCTACGTGAATCTGCCCCATTGTGCCTATATAAATGCCCAGTGTAAGTCTTCAGAGGGGCCTTTGCTCCCCCCCCCCCCAAACCTCCACAGAGACTGGAAGCAATGAACCTAAGGTAAGAGACTATAAAAAGGAGGAATGATGAGAAATCATTATATCATTGTTTTAAAGCGGTTTTCCAGTCTATTTTTACGTTTATTAAAGGTCAGTAGCTACAAAAATAAACAGACTCTCATCTGTCCCACAGTCCAGCGATGCGGCAGCCCGAAGCCTCGCTCCTCTCCCCCGTCCTCTCCGCGGTCAATCCACACAGCCCAAATGGTGTAGAATCTGGGATAGTTGTCTATATACACTGATACCTCCATTCCTCTAAATATTGTGGGCCGGATTCAGAAAAGAGATACGACGGCGTATCTCCTGATACGCCGTCATATCTCTGAGTGGGGTCGGTCGTATCTATGCGCCTGATTCAGAGAATAAGTTACGCATAGATATCCCTAAGATCCGACAGGTGTAAGTGTCTTAGGCTGCAATTTCAGGCTGGCCGCTAGGTGGCGCTTCCGTATGTTTACGCAAGGAATATGCTAATTAGGTAGATACGGCGATTCAGAAACGTATGTCCCGCCGGCGTCTTTTTTTTACGTCGTTTACATTTGGCTTTTTTTGGCGTATAGTTACCCCTGCTATATGAGGCGTAGCTAATGTTAGGTATGGCCGTCGTTCCCGCGCCTAGTTTTGAAGTTTTTACGTCATTTGCGTAAAACGTTTGCGAATACGGCTTTACGTCATTTACGTTCACGTAGATTCCAATACGTCCTTGCGGCGTACTTTGGCGCAATGTACACTGGGATATTTTACGGACATCGCATGCGCCATTCAAAAAAACGTAAAAAACACGGGGTCAAGGCAAATTTAAATACAACACGCCCCCAACATCCCCATTTGAATTACGCGGCCTTGCGCCGCAACACATACGTTACGCCGCCGTAAATAAGGGCGTATCGGAGATACGTTACGCCAGCAGAAAGATGTGCGCATCTTTCTGAATCTGGCCCTGTATCTCTTCTACCTTCAGTAGCCATTCTTTAAATGTAGGAACTACTGTAGACTTCCAACAAAAGGGGTATGATGCTTTTATCTGCATTCAGAAAATGGGACACCAGGGAAAGTTTGCAAGAGCCTACAGACAGATGTGTATCATGGAAAAGGATCAATAGAGAAACGTTTTCTAATGGATGCTGGGTGACTTTAACAATCAGGTTCCATACTTCTACCCAAAATAGTCTAATAATGGGACATTCCCACCAGAGAAGCTAGAATGTACCTCTTTGCCCGCACCCTTTTAACCACTTACCCCCCGGACCATATTGCTGCCCAAAGACCAGAGTACTTTTTGCGATTCGGGACTGCGTCGCTTTAACAGACAATTGCGCGGTCGTGCGACGTGGCTCCCAAACAAAATTGGCGTCCTTTTTTTCCCACAAATAGAGCTTTCTTTTGGTGGTATTTGATCACCTCTGCGGTTTTTATTTTTTGCGCTATAAACAAAAATAGAACGACAATTTTGAAAAAAATGAATATTTTTTACTTTTTGCTGTAATAAATATCCCCCAAAAATATATAAAAAAACATTTTTTTTCCTCAGTTTAGGCCGATACGTATTCTTCTACATATTTTTCGTAAAAAAAAATCGCAATAAGCGTTTATTGATTGGTTTGCGCAAAAGTTATAGCGTTTACAAAATAGGGGGTATTTTTATGGCATTTTTATTAATATTTTTTTTACTAGTAATGGCGGCGATCAGCGATTTTTTTTTTGGTATTGCGACATTATGGCGGACACTTCGGAAATTTTTGACACATTTTTGGGACCATTGGCATTTTTATAGCGATCAGTGCTATAAAAATGCATTAGATTACTATAAAAATGCCACTGGCAGTGAAGGGGTTAACACTAGGGGGCGGGGAAGGGGTTAAGTATGCCTGGGTGTGTTCTTACTGTGGGGGGGGGGTGGCCTCACTAGGGGAAACACTGATCCTCGGTTCATACAGTGTATGAACCGAAGAAAAGCATTTC
This sequence comes from Rana temporaria, assembly GCF_905171775.1. Taxonomy (NCBI): domain Eukaryota; kingdom Metazoa; phylum Chordata; class Amphibia; order Anura; family Ranidae; genus Rana; species Rana temporaria. The sequence continues at coordinate 140,351,504 of NC_053496.1, read as the reverse complement.
CCCTGCTGACAGGAACGAGAGCTGTGTGTTTACACACACAGCTCCCGTTCCCCGCTCTGTACCGAGCGATCGCGTGTGCCCGGCGGCGATCGCGCCCGCCGGGCACACGCACGGGAGTCGGGGGCGAGCGGGGGGCGCGTGCGCGCGCCTCCGGCGGCGCGCGTGCGCCCCTAGTGGCGGCTAAAAGGTAGGACGTCATAATACGTGATCTCGCCTAGGAGAGCCACCTTGTGGACGTATTATGACGGTGCGGCGACGGCAAGTGGTTAAAAAAAAGTGCTGAGACAATTTTTCCAACAAACCTGCACCAATGCAATAGAAATTTGAAGCAAGACCCCTGCATCTTGGAACCAACCACCATGATTTTATCTATGCTACTGTCTGATAAACTGTGACCCAATTATTTCTTCTATTATCTAATGTAAAAGGGCACTGTGCATGTAGAGAGGTCTAACACTAAGGCCCCATACTCACGACCAAACATGTCTGCTGAAACTGGCCCGCAGGCCAGTTTCAGCAGACATGTTTGGTCGTGTGTGGGCGCGAGCGGGCCGAATTCCAGCAAACATTTGCCCGCCGGGCCTTTTCCCAGCAGACAAATATTCCTGGACTTGTTTTAAAACAGCCCGCTGGAATTCAGCCCGCTCGGACATGTACGGTCGTCAGTACAGACCTACCGTACATGTCCAGGCGCCCGCCGTCCCTCGCATGCGTCGAATGACTTCGACGCATGCGTGGAAGCATTTTAAAGGCGGGCCTCCCACGTCGCCGCGTCATTGTCGCGGCGACACCGCGTCATCGACGCGGCGACACCGCGGACACGCCCCGCGTATTGTTTACGCGCGGACTTCTGTACGATGGTGTGTACAACCATCGTACAGAAGCCCTCTGGCAGACATGTATGGTGAAAACGGTCCGACGGACCGCTTTCACCATACATGTTTGTCCGTGTGTACCCGGCCTAATTTATAAAGCTTCCATAGCAGTTGTGGGTTATAATCCCCATCAAGGCATAAGGCCTCAAGTGGAGAGAAAGTGCCTCAAGGTCATACTGGACACCTGGGGGCAGATCCATAAAGAAATTACGCCGGCGTATCTATTGATACGCCGGCGTAATTTCAAAATTCCCGCGTCGTATCTTTGTTTTGAATCCTCAAAACAAGATACGATGGCATCTCGGCTAGATCCGACAGGCGTACGTCTTCGCACGCCTTCGGATCTTAGATGCAATTTCTCAGGGTCCGCTAGGTGGCGTTTCCGTCGTAATCCGCGTTGAGTATGCAAATTAGCTATTTATGGCGATCCACGAACGTACGTCGGCCCGGCGCATTTTTTTCCCTTGTTTGCGTTCGGCTTTTAGTTAAAGCTGCTATATGGTGGCATACTCAATGTTAAGTATGGCCATCCTTCCCGCGTACAATTTTGATTTTTTTGCGTCGTTTGCGTAAGTCGTTCGCGAATAGGAATTTGCGTAGAATGACGTCACCGTCGTAAGCATTGGCTGGTTCCGGTTTAATTTCGAGCATGCGCACTGGGATACCCCCAGGGACGGCGCATGCGCAGTTAAAAAAAATGTCGATTACGTCGGGTCACGACGTATTGAATGAATGAATGAATGAAAAACTTATATAGCGCAGCACATGCGAACTAAATCGCCTCTGGGCGCTTGTTGTTCCTGTCTCCTTTGATATCAAAAGAGATGAGTTTTGATCTTTCTCCTGAACGCTAAGTGATTTTCCTCCAACCGAATGCTGGTTGGTAAAGCGTTCCATAGTCTGGGACCCTGGACCGCGAATCTTCTTTCTCCTTTGGACTTGTATTTGGCTTTCGGTATTTGGAGCAGATTTTGGTTGGTGGATCGCAGAATGCGATTGGAGTTGTGAGCTTTTATTTTTTCGCATAGATAATGGGGAGCATTCCCATGGATACATCTATGCGTTAGACAGAGTGCTTTAAAGACAATTCTGTCTTTAACTGGCAGCCAATGAAGGGCTCTCAGTGAAGGCGAGATTGATTCCCAGGGTTTTTTCCCAGTCACTAGTCTGGCGGCCGTATTTTGAAGGACTTGCAGACGGGCGACTTGGTACTTTGGGAGCCCGAGGTAAAGGGCGTTTGCATAATCCAATCTGGAGTTTACAATTGCTCCCACCACGACTGCTATGTCTTCTTTGGGAATAAAAGGGATGAGTTTGCGTAGTAGGCGCAACAGATGGTGAGATCCACTGACTACTGACCCTATTTGTGCGTCCATTGTCATGTGGGAGTCGAAGATGACCCGAGACTTTTGACTTTGGCGCTAGGGGAGATGATTTTGCCCAGAATGGGTGGGGGTATCCAGGTTGTTGCAGATTGATTCATACGTTTGGCGTGAAACAGGAGAAGTTCTGTTTTTGCTCCGTTGAGTTTAAGGTAACTCTTTGTCATCCAGTTCTCTATCGAAGAGAGGCATGTCTCTAGATTGAGATGGTGATCCTTTTTGTTGCAAATGCGGAAATACAGTTGCGTGTCGTCTGCATAGGAGTGATAAAGCAGTTTTTGGCTGCTAATGATTTTGAAAAGAGGACGAAGATAGATGTTGGACAGCACTGGCGACAGAGGCGATCCTTGAGGGACTCCGTACGGTACCGTGCGTTTCTCAGAAGTGAAAGGTCCCAATTTCACTGTTTGTGATCGGCTTTCCAAAAAAGAGGAGAACCAAGGCAAATCACCTTCTGCGACTTTGGCAACGTCAGCTAAGCGATTCAGTAACAGTTTGTGGTCTACCGTGTCGAAGGCTGCGCTTAGGTCCAGCAGAACCAGGAGACAAGATTCTCCTTTGTCTGCGGTCTCGAGAGCGTCGTCCCATATTTTGAGTAATGCTGTTTCCGTACCGTGTCCGGGGCGGAAACCCGATTGAAATGGATCAAGTAGGTTATGGGTATCTAGATGCTGTTGCAGCTTTTGTACCACTACTTTCTCCATTACCTTGGAGAGGACGTTTACGCCTGTTATGGGATGGCGATGAAGTGGGTCCTTGGGGTCTAGGGTGGGTTTCTTCAAGATGGGTTGAATTATGCCCTCCTTCAATTGGGAGGGCACTATACCTTCCTTGAAAGACTGGTTTATAAGCTGCGTGATAGGAGGTGCCAGGATATCGGCGCATTCCTTCAGCAGTTTGGTTGGAATAATATCATTTGGTGCTGTGCTGTTTCACAAAGCTCCGATGATATTTTTAATGTCATCGATGGAGATCGGTTCTAGAGTGAATTTTCCTAATTGTGGTGAATTTCTGTGGGTATTAAGTGAATAATTACAGGGGGGGGGGGGGTTAAGGGGGGTATTGTTTAGTTGAATGCTTTCCCAGATTCCCTCAATTTTATTAATGAAGTAATCCGACAATTCATTGCAGAACTCTTGGGTGTCTGAATTGGGGGCTTCAAGACAGACGGGATTCATGGTCTGAGTGACCAGCTTGAAGAGTTCGCGGGGGCGGTTTAGGGCGCTGTTGATAGCCTTGGAAAAGTAATTTTTCTTGGCTTTAAAGATTTCTTTATGGTATTTTCTTGTTATTGCCTTATAGATGATGAGATTTCCTTCTGAGGCGCTTCTTTTCCAGGCGGCTTCCGCCCTTCTGCGCTCTTGCTTCAGTAACGATAGCTGGTTGTTAAACCAGCTAGAAGTGTTTTTCCGGATGCAGGTTTTACGTTTCAGCGCTATTAAGTCGGCTGACTGTAATAGGGCTGTGTTTATGGCATTCAGTGTTTCTGAGGCCGTTTGATGAGGTTGAATTGTTTTTGTTTTTTCCCTTAATGTGGTTTTGAAGAGTTCAGAGTGGAGCTTCTTCTGACATCTAGTCCAGTGTGTTGTCACTGGTTTAGATGTTTTTGTTAAGGGGGGATTTTGGAAATTATGAATTTGATTGCATGGTGGTCTGTCCATGGCAACGGTTCATTTTCCAAAATGTTTATTTCCAGATCTTGTCTGAAAATAAGATCGAGCGTGTGACCTGAAGCATGTGTGGGCCCACATACTAGTTGCTGTAGCCCTAATCCTTCCAGGTGGTCGATACAGGCATCGGCAACGGGGTCTTGTGAGGAGTTGGCCCAAAGGTTGAAATCCCCGAGCAGCAAAAGGTGTTTGCTATTAAGGGTGTAAGTGGCGATAAACTCCGTCAATGATGGGAGAAGCTGCGATTTTGGGCCAGGTGGTCTGTAGCAGAGTAGAATACGGACGGTTTCCTGGAGATTGGTTTGAAGTTGCAGAGTAAGGGTTTCCATGAATGGAAGGGGGTTTTGAAGGACTGGTTTTGTGATCGCCAGGTGATTCTTGTGGATCACCGCCAGGCCTCCTCCTCTTTGCCCTATTCTGTTTTCGGTTATGATACGATAGTTTTCTGGCACCAGTTCTCTGAGAATGGTGTTACAGTCGGCTGTGAGCCAGCTCTCTGTAATGAATAAACAGTCTAAGTCGTATTGCAAAATGAGATCGTGGATTTCTAGTCGGTGTTTTACTGCCGATCTTGTGTTGATCAAAGCACATAATATGTGCTTAGGCTTGGGTGAATGGCTGACATTCTTGACAGTTGGTCGGAATAATCGCTCAATTCTTAGGGCTTTTTTGGTGATGGCTGGTAGTATTGCGGCAAAATGCCTCAGACCCCAAATGGTTTCAGCAGAATATTGCAGATTAACCATGGTCGCCAAACACCATCGGGGGGGGGGGGGGGGGGGGGAGTTTTTAAGGGTGATGGAGGGGAGATTGGCTTAATCCTCCCTCCTAGCTTGGTCCAGAGGAAGGCAAAAAAAACCCTGGTCGAGCTACGCCAATCTGCTGCGGCAGGGGAAAAAATTCCTTCCTGACCCCCCGAGAGGCGATCGGACAAAGCCCTGGATCAAGTGCTGATTGTATTGAGATGTTGAGATGGGGGGGGGGGAGTGGGCATGAGGGGTATCCTTGTTGCTGAGTGTAGCAAGAAGGTCACTGACCAGGCCGCAGGAACCAGGCTGGGGGCTGCCTGTTGGGTGGATTGGTACTGCTGTGGAGGATTGGATCGGTGGCCAGGAAGCGCAGGTAACCTTCTGGGGTAGGGGGGGTGTTTCTGGGCAATATTTGGCTGAGATTATCGAGCGTTGGAAGCGGCGCGCCGCTAGGCCGCGGGTGAAGCCGCAATCTTTCCTAGATCGCGGCTGCCGCGGCTCTCGATACGCCGGCGCGGATGTCCGGAGAACGCTGAAAACGGCAGGCGGTTGCGGCGGGGGGTTAGGTGAGGATGTCCTGGTTATGGATGGTGATGTGGGGGTAAAGCAGAGGGGGTGAGGAGCAGGGGAAGAGCCGTACTGATCTGGTAGTTGCGGCGGCTTGTCCTGAAAAGGACGGCCGCCCACGATCCCAGTAGCTGGCCCTGAGAGCTGGCTTACCTGTTGGTTCCCTGGAGAGGGGATGAAGGAGGGAGCCAGGGGACGTCAGGTAGGCCGGGGGAAAGCCAGGTGAAGTCTGCGGAGAGCCAGGTGAAGTCTGCGGAGAAGAGTTGGAGAGCAGACAGCCGTGGCAGGGGGGTGGACCAGGGGCTGAGCTGAAGCTGAAGGCTGGGGGTGGAAGCCCTGCCTGTCTGGCTCCAGGAGCCGTACATCCTACTGCTAGGATCCGCACGCCGATTACTACTGGAGCTCAGTTCTAACCCTGGGGAGGAGTCACTCTTTCAGACTCAATCCTGGAGAGCAGGAGAATGTGATGAATCCTCATTAACATCCCGTATTAACATAAAACACGCCCCCATCACAGCCATTTGAATTCCGCGCCCTTACGCCGCGAGAGATACACTACGCCGCCGTAACTTATGGATTCAAACCAAAGCAAAGTAAGTTACAGCGGCGTAGTGTATCTTAGATACGCTGCGCCCGGCGCAGATGTATGTGGATCTGCCCCCTGGACTTCTTAAAGAAGGATTGCAAATGAAGATAATTGCACCCATCCAGCATTGTTGTACCCCACCCCAATCTGATATATGAGAGGGATTTAATCTCTGAACCTTTCATATACTGAAATCATTGTATTTCATAAGATCAGCTTAGGACCTGAGAAATGCTAGCTTTTCCCCAGGGGAAAACCAGGGAAAGCCGCTCAGAGGAGAAAGTGGCGAGTGGGGTGGAGCTAAGTTGTGTTTTTTATTCAATCCATCCCTGATCACCAAAGTGACATGAGAGAGAAGGGAGAGTGACCCCACTAACCCTCTATGTGCTCGATGCAGCAAGGGTGCATGTGCCATATTATGGCCCGCTAATGTTGGCATGGATGATCACTGATGTGGCACAGATGAGCCATGGATGGGGATGGTTAAGCATGAGTGAGCCATGGATGGGGATGGATGAACCATGGATGGAGCATGGATGAGTCATGGATGGTTGGATGAGCTATGGATGGAGCATGTATGAGCTATGGATGGAGAATAGATGGAGCATGAGTGAGCCATGGATAGAGCATGGATGGATGAGCTATGGATGGAGCATGGATGAGACCTGGATGAGCCATGTATGAATGAGCCATGGCTGGGCACAGATCAGCGCTGTGTGAACTTCAGATCCAGCCCACAGCACTGCTGCACCCAGCTCCCCCCTCTCCTCACACACTGTACCGATCGGCATGAGGGGAAGAGCCGGCCACGCTGTACCCGTCATTTGACAATGGCACAGTTGGCAAGTGGTTAATGTTATTAAAAATTACCTTGAGGTTGAGCTTTAGTCTGGTGACCTTTCCTTTTCAATCTGCAACACTATAATGTACTGTAAAGTTCAATTCATATAAGGCAGCCTGGAGGCCTTTTTTAAATCATAAAAAGTATCCCTAATGCACTAAAGCAGAACTTAAAGTGGTTGTAAACCCTTACATATACCCAGTGAAGTGACTTGCCTCCCACATAAGTTGTACCCGTTTATCTGTCTTCTCTTCTCTACATCCATCCAAAGTCCATAAAATAAAGACATTGGCCCAGATTCACGTACAGTGGCGTATCTTTGTGCGGGCGTAGCGCATCTCATATGCACTACGCCGACGTAACATAGAGAGGCAAGGCCAGTATTCACAAAGCACTTGCTCCCTAAGTTACGGCGGCGTAGCTTAAATGGGCCGGCGTAAGCCCGCCTAATTCAAAGTAGGCAGGTAGTGGGCGTGATGTATTGAAATGAAGCGTGACCCCATGTGAATGAAGGGCCGAACGAACGGCGCATGTGCGCGCATGCTCAGAATCACGTCGCATATACTCCCTAAGATACGACGGCTCAATGCCTTCGACGTGAACGTAACCTACGCCCAGCCCCATTCACGTACGACTTACGCAAACGACGTAAAATCCATACCCTAACATGACTTACCCCTGCTTTATGAGGCTTAACTTTATGCCGGACGTACGCCTTACGTAAACGGCGTAGATTACAGCGACGGGCGTAAGTACGTTCGTGAATCGGCGCATCTAGGTCATTTTCATATTCGACGCGTAAATCAATGGAAGTGCCCCTTGCGGCCAGCGTAAATATGCGCCCAAGATACGATGGCGTAGGAGACTTACATTGGTCATATCAAGCCAAAATTCAGGTGTATCTTGTTTCCTGAATAAGGCGCATAGATACGACGGCTCATCCGTGGACTTACGCGGCGTATCAGAAGATACGTCGGCATAAGTCCTTTCTGAATCTGGCCCATAAAGCGTGTCTGAGCTGTCAGACATGGGGATGGAGAGCTGAAGTTACACTCTGCAGAGTTTAATGAGGAGAGCTCTAATGCCGAGTACACACGGTCAGATTTTACACCAGCAAAAGTCTGATGTGAGCTTTTTGGTTGGAATTCCGACCGTGTATATGCTCCATTGGACTTTTGCTGTCGGAAATTCCGACAGCAATAGATTGAGAGCAGGTTCTCAATTTGGAAATTCTGACCGTGTGTACGGGGCATTAGAGCTGATTAGAGGGAAAGAACATGGCCCCCTTAACACAGCACACAGGAACAGAGCTGAGGCTGTCAATCAACTGGAACTTTTTCTCTGGCGTCAGAAAAACTTGTCAGAAGTGATTCATGCTGATAGCATAGGTATGAGGTAGCAGGCAGAAAAAAGAAGTGCATTTAATAGAGATTGGTACACACTGCAGAAGGACATGCTTTGTTCATATTTCATTTCTGAGGTTTACCATTTTAGAGAATCCCTGTCACTTTGAAGAGTATTTCTAAATCTCTGAAATATTCCTATCTGTTAGTGTTTGATACAGACATTTGTTAAAAGTGATAATTGTTATTGCAGACAGGGCCGCTGTTAGGAATCATGGGGCCCTGTACAGTCTACGTGACGCCCCCCCCCCCCCCACACACACACCTGACAGTATTCTATACAATATTTTCACAAAAAAATACATGAAAATCATTATTAACCACTTCATTACTGGGCACTTAAACCCCCTTCGTGTCCAGACCAATTTTCAGCTTTCAGCGCTGACGCATTTTGAATGACAATTGCGCGGTCATACAACACTGTACCCAAATTATATTTTTATCATTTTTTCCCCACACATATGCCGCGTACACACCATCACTTTATGTGATGAAAAAAAATTACGTTTTTAAAAACGTCACTTTAATTGACAGTGTGTGGGGGAAAACGTTGTTTTATGTCTTCTTAAAAACGACCAAAAAAAATTGAAGCATGCTTCAATTTTATGTGTCGTTTTTCAAAACGTCAACTTTTACTTCACAGAAATTGACCGTGTGTAGCAAAAACGTCGTTTAAAACGACGTTTTTTCACCCGCGCATGCCCAGAAGCTACTTATGAAGCAAGCTTCAATGGAAAAAGTGGTGAGAACGTAACCTCGCTTTGCAAGATCATTGTGAGAAAACGATGGTGTGTATGCAACTTCGTCTTTGAAAATTGAAGTTTCAAAAACGTCATTTTTTACTTCACAGAAAATGTCGTTTTTTTTCATCACATAAAGTGATGGTGTGTATGCGGCAATAGAGCTTTCTTTTGGTGGTATTTGATCATCTCTGCGATTTTTATTTTTTGCGCTATAAACAGAAAAAGACAGAAAATTTTGAAAAAAAAAAACACAATATTTTTTACTTTTTGTTATAATAATATCCCATTTTTTTAAAAAAATTTCCCTCGGTTTAGGCCGATACATATTCTTCTACATATTTTTGTTAAAAAAATCGCAATAAGCGTTTATTGATTGGTTTGCGCAAAAGTTATAGCGCCTACAAAATAGGGGATAGATTTATGATTTATTTTTAATTTTTTACTAGTAATGGCGGCGATCTGCGATTTTTTTTGTCAGGCCTGCGATATTGCGATATTGCGGCGGACATATCGGACACTTTTGACACAATTTTGGGACCATTCACATTTATACAGTGCTATAAAAATGCACTAATTGCTGTATAAATGTGACTGGCAGTGAAGGGGTTAACACTAGGGGGTGAGGAAGGGCTTAAATGTATTCCCTGGGTGTGTTCTAACTGTGTGGGGGGAGGGGGGGTGACTGGGGGAGGTGACCGATGCTGTGTCCCTATGTACAAGGGACACAGATCGGTATCCTCTCTCCCTGACAGGACGTGGCGCTCTGTGTTTACACACAGAGCTCCACGTCCCTGCTGTGTTCCCGCCGATCGCGTGTACCCGGCGGACATCGCGGCCGCCAGGTACATGCATCGGCTTCCCAACGATGCGCCAGGACAGTGTTTACCCGATGCGCGCCCCCCAGCGGCGCACGCGGGTAATGTCAACAAGAGGACGTCTAAAGACGTCCACTCGGCACTTCAGGTCCGCGCTGCAGACGTCTTTTGTCTATAGCGCGGATCTGTAGTGGTTAATTAACACAAATGCCACCCCAATTCCCCCTCCTAGTACAAATCTCCCCTGCCTGTACAATTCCCCTAATCCCTCCTATTAGCCCCCAATTCCCTCATCGGCTCCTGGTACACAATCAGCCGCATCTCCCCTCCCACCACAAATCTTCTTTCTTCAATCCCTCTCCTAGTACACATTCCCACAAATCCCTCCTCCTAGCACAACCCCCTCTCGGGGCAGGGGAAGGAGCTCAGCGGCAGCTGGCCAGGTTCATTATCCCTCCATGTCTCTCACCCAGCAGCTAAAAGCCGGCGGGAGGGAGAGGGGGAGAAACCTGGGTGAGAGACACAGAGGGTATTGTTCTCCACCAATCCTCCTGCTGTCTGGGCCCCTCTGAGTGCCGGGGCCCCCTACAGGAGGGCTGGTGGTCCCCCCTATCAGCGGCCCTGATTGCAGATACAGTATTGTGAATGATTGGTTCACATAGTTAACTAAACTTAGAGTTGATCGCTCTCAGTCTGCTGGCTCCAAGATTGTGGTCCTGTGAGCTGGATAATCTGTGTAGGGTGAGGCTGAGAGTGTCGTCGCCACATATGTGATCTGACACTGTCTTCACCACATATTGTTGGCAGCAGTGGGATCTGTTACCACATTTGTCACAGCAATCAGCTGTGCTTTTCTGTTCATATTTTCTGTATTTAAAATGTATATAGCACAGTGGAAAAACCTAGTAAACAGCAATCTGACATTGTATAGAGAGACATACTGGAATAGAGGACAGGGGGAGAAATATGAGAGAGTATGGGCAAACTGGATAGAGAACTCTATGACAGTGTCAGGATAAAGGGGGTATACTGGGAGGTTAATCACACCATTGGGGAAGAGAGAGAGAGGAGATGTATTGTATTGAGCGGGAGGACATTGTATGGATGCTCTGAAGAGAGCAGAGGAATGTAATTGGAATTTAATTGGAATATGAATGTAATGTATATGTATGATTTTATTTTTGTATTTTTGTATGAAAGATTTATAAAAAAAAAAAAATGTATATAGTTCAGTAATCAACCATCTAAAATCTTATAATTTTACAGTGCATTTGTTATTATAATGTATATGTATACAACAGATCATTTTAGTTTATATATTATGCTGGTGGAGTATCTTACTTTTTTTAGTCATTATATAATATGGCAACATGTTTAGACAGGTATTCTTATCTACAAATTGCATCCTTTGGTTTTACCTCTTTGTTTAATAGTTCTTATATAATATTTATCACAATCCTTAAATGCTCATTGTTCCAACATAAAGAATACCACAAGGTCAGATACATAAATTTAGATTTATATATCCACATAAAATGCGGTATTTGCCATTGGATCCCCATAGAGCTGAAGGAACAATTGGGCAGTAAATTATAATAACGCCAATTTCCTGCACTCTTAAGACATTGGTATTTTCATACTGAGTGCTTTTGGTGGTTGTTTGCTCAGTACTGTTTGTGGAAGCAGGTTTCAGGCTCGGCACAGAAGTCCCAACAGAAGTATCACGAAGAAAAGCTTGTGCTTCTCTCAGCTGCACTGTCAGAGTGTGTCTTCACTATAGCAGCACATTGGCCCCTAGGTGGAATTTTACTGGGGATTGAAGGGTAGGAGCACAAGCATCAGCAGGAATCGGTACTCCTGGGGAGGATCAGAAGCTTGCAGAAATCAAGGGCTGCCAGCATGTCCACGGAGAGCTTCTGGCCAGCAAGCACAAGGAAGATTAATCACCAGTTCACCTCCATCAGGCTAATGACTCCACTTCTGCTCATGGAGGGAAATTAACTCTTTCACTGACAGCTATATGGAACTTTATGAAGCACTATTAAATGCCAAAGGCTATGTTTGCTAATGATACTGTGTTTCTAAAAATGTAAACAAATATATCTAATACATAGATTGTTTTATTCTATTGTTTCTTCTTTTTGGCAGATTCCTAAATGTAATTTGTTTGGTTTAGGTCACCAATCATTATTTTTGTGTCAGCAGCATTAAAAAACAGATTTAAACTATATCGTTTCAAGGAACACAGAATACGCATGATATTTTCTGAGGCAGTAAGTTGAAATCTGAATGTTGGAAATGCTAAGGCCAGGTTCACACTGGTGCGATTCGATTTCCATGCAACTTTAATGAATTGGATACGATTTTGATCCGACCTTGAGATGAGTGCAACTTGGGTCTTGAGTAGGGTTGCCAACTCATCCCTTTAAAACAGAACACATATTAATTACACAGGTTCTGTGACTGATTAAGGAGGTAATTAAACTCACTTGGTGCCTTATTTGCATTAAATTAGCCTCAGAACCTGTGTAATTAATATGTGTTCTGTTTTAAAGGGATGAGTTGGCAACCCTAGTCTTGAGTGAAAACCCCATTCCAATTTTTGTTTTTAAACAGCGTAGGGTTCCCCCCAAAATCCATACCAGATCCCAGACACCCACATGTGAATGAGTATGGGGCACATAGTACCCCTACCCATTCATCCCCCCAAAAAAACTGTGTAGTGTAAGAAAAACAGGAAGTCGTTTTTGACAAGTCCTTTGTTAAAAATGAATGTCCCCCGTGGTAGCTCCAACGTCAATCAAGGTGGTCTGTGGGCAACGGGCTTATCGGAATCTGGAAGCCCCCCTTAAGAAACATTAAAGTCACATGGAAGTTGGATCGATGTCGGATCAATGTCACAGGGCAAAGTGTGGCCTAACCCGGCCTAATGCTCTGTGGGCAACGGGCTTATCGGAATCTGGAAGCCCCCCTTAAGAAACATTAAAGTCAAATGGAAGTTGGATCGATTTTGGATCAATGTCACAGGGCAAAATGTGGCATAACCCGGCCTAATTGTGTGATTAATTTCAATTTTTTGCAGAGATATCAGGTATGATATTTTTTCTCTCCTAGGTCCGCTGCAAAACTAATTTACCAAGACTTTTAATGCTACAACAATAACAAGATTATGTTCATACTGACACTTACATAATGTTTTATTCAAATAGACCACATTGAAATGAAATTAAAATGAATGCAATTACAACCAGTAACATGTCTGCAGCAACAACTTAAAGTGACACAAAAGGATATTTTTTTTGCTAAGATAAAAAAGATGTTATACTTACCTGCTCTGTGCACTAATATTGCCCAGAGGGGTCCCTTACCTCCTGCTTGGCAGTCCCTCCTCTGGGTGCCTACTCAGCAAGCCATCTGCTAAGAAGTCAGCAAAGCTCATGTGCCCCTAAGCTGGGCTGTGTCAATAGACACACACAAAGCTGATGCCACTTCCCTGCTCCCTCCTCACAGGAGAATGAATGACAGAAGAAAGTGACCCTTGCTGCTCTCAGAAATAAGGGGAGCGATGCTGCAGCCGAGATAGTGCTGGAGCACTGACAGGTGTAAGGTAAATGTTTAGGGATTGGGGGGGGGGGGGTTGGACCAGTGGTGGAGCAGAGAATGCATTAAGGTAAAACAATGACTCATAAATTGCTATGGTCTAGACTCTAGACAAAATAAAGGTGAATACAATGGTCCACTGTACTTCATTGTCCATTAGAATCCTCCAAATGCACCTCCCACTGGGAATCAGTCTAGAAAACTCTATTGATGGTACTATACTCCTACCAGACTTGCCTCCTTTTTGCTGGCAAAACTCTAGTAATAATAGATCTTTACTTCATATATGGTAGAAGAGTCTGGTTTGTCTTGGAGGAAAGACTGACAGATCCAGAGGGAAGATATCTCTTCTTGAGGGGGCAGTTGATGGGAATGGAATGCACATTAGCCAATATATACTGCCCTAATAGAGACCCAATGAGATATCTGGGGAGAATCCTGGAAAAACTGTCAGAGTTCAAAAAGGGGAAAGTGTTCATGGCGGGCGATTTGAACTTTTGTATGGATCCAAAACAACATAGTACGTCACGTGTACAGGCGACAAGGAAAGTCCTGTTGAAGGCAATCAAACAGAAATTACATAGCCACCAATTGGTGGATGTATGGAGAATACAACATCCTAAGGTACAAGACTTTACCTTTTTCTCCCCTGTACACGGACGTACGCTAGGATAGATTATTGGATGATAGAGCATAGGATGTTAGATTTGGTGACTTCTACAAATATTGAAATAACGACTATATCTGACCATGTACCAATGACTATGGAAATTAAGATACCTGAAACCCAGAGACAAGCTTATTCCTGGAGGTTAAATGAAGAGCTCTTAGATAAGCAAGGAGAGGAGCTAGTGAAAAAAGAACTGGAACAATATTTTAGTATAAACGGAACCAGTGAGATTGCAGATGATACCCTGTGGGAGGCCCACAAAGCCTACATAAGGGGGATTCTGATATCGCTGGGTTCCCGAAGGAAACGAGAAAGAATAAAAAAGATGGAAAAAGTCATAGAAGAAATATATCAGTTAGAACAGAAGCATAAAAAAGAGGGAGGGCAAGAACAGGAACTGTTGCAAGAGCTAGTGATAAAAAGGGATGAGCTGAAGGAACAGATAGAGTACGAAATAAGGAAAACATATAACAAGATCGTGAAGGAAAGATACCAATGGGGAAATAAGAATAGTAGGTGCCTAGCAAGGATGTTAAGGAAAAAACAATTTTGTGAATTTTATAGATAAAACACAAAACAAAAAGGGGGAAATGATCCACAACACAAAATACATCATGATGGTTTTCTGTGAGTTTTATGAACAACTATACTCAGTGCGAATTAGGGGAAGAGGAGCAAAAAAAAGGATAAAAGAATATCTAATGAAAGCCAGGATCCCCCAGAAAACTTAAGAACGAGCACTAGTACTTGAAAGGCCCATAACAGAAGAGGAAATCAGCCAAGCATTAAAATAATCTGCAGTGGGAAAAAGCCCCGGCCCAGACGGGTATACAACACTTTATTTGAAAGGTTTAAAGAAATTCTGACGCCAAAATTATGCAAATATATGAATGGCCTGGGAATAAGGTATAAGATAAGTAAGGAAGCTCTGCTGGCATCAATCACCATTATCGCAAAAGAAAGGAAAGATAGTGATGGACGAACATCCAACGGGATGGTTCGCGAACGCTAACCGCGAACAATCGCAAATGTCCGCGAACCGCAAGTTCGCAGCGTGCCCCATTGACTTTAATGGCAGGCGAATATTAAAAACCTTTAGGTCATATTTGCAGCCACAAAATACTTACTAGCTGTGTACAAATAGCCCCACAAAATGGACACTGACCTATCAGAAGTATTAAGTGAAAAACCGGATACATAAGTAAGTGCTGGCCGTTACAAGCACCAAAAATTAGCCGACAGGTGTTCACCGCACAGCAAACAACTTTGTATTCTGTGGCTGGTGGTACATTAGGCATTCAACGGATAAAGAAGTAAGTGTTGGCCATTACAGACTCCAAAAATTAGCCCACGGCCACAGTCGTTCACCGGACAGCAAACAACTTTGTATTCTGTGGCTGGTGGTACATTAGGCATTCACCGGATACAGAATAAAGTGTTGGCCAGTACAGGCCCAAAAAATTAGCCCACAGGCGCTCACCAGAATTTGAATGAAACATGGTCTACTGGTCACATGTGTTGTATTCCTCTGAGATCCATGCTTCATTCATTTTTATAAATGTGAGGTAGTCAACACTGTTGTGAGCTAGGCGAGTGCGCTTATCGGTCACCACCCCCCCTGCTGTGCTGAACGTTCTTTTGGACAGGACACTGGACGAGGGGAAAGCCAACAGTTCCATTGCAAATTGTGCAAGCTCTGGCCAGAGGTCAAGCCTGCCCACCCAGTAGTCCAGGGGTTCATCACTTCTCAGTGCGTCCATATCGGCCGTTAACCCAATGTAGTCGGACACCTGTCGGTCTTGGCGTTCCCTGATGCGGGATCCGGAGGACAGCTGTTGATGGGTCGGCTGAAAGAATGATCTCATATGATTAGTGACTAAGACATCTTCAAACCGCCCTCTTCTTGCAGGCGCTGTTGAATTGGTACCCGAAACCATTTCTCTGTGAGTGGAAATTCCTCTGCCAGCGGACGCAAAAGCAGAATGCAGCATTTCTCGAAGCAAGGCCTGGAAGTGCTGCATTCTGATAGCCCTCTGTGATGGTGGTAACATTTCCACCATGTTTTGTTTGTACCGGGGGTCTAAGTACGTTGCCACCCAGTACTGGTCCTTGCCCTTTATGCTTTTTATACGGGGGTCCCTCTTAAAACACCGGAGCATGAAGGCCCCCATTTGCACCAAACTGGAAGCGCTGTACTGGCCTGGCTCCTGCTCATCATCCAGGAAAATGTCATCCTCGTTCTCCTCCCCCCATCCACGAACAACACCAGGGATCCCAGAGAGGTTTAAAGCATGTTCTTCTTGCTCCTCCTCCTACGCCCCGGCACCTTCCTCCTCTGACTCCTCTTCAGACTCCCGTTGTTGACTTGTCTCAGGTGGAGTAGCCCCCCCTGGGAATTCATCCAGCATTGCGACTTCCTCATCTTCCTGCTCCTCGACGGCTTGATCAATGACACAACGCAATTCACGCTCCAGTAAGAAGGCATAAGGTACAATGTCACTGATGGTGCCCTGGCTGCGACTGACCAGTTTGGTGATCTCATCAAATGGCCGCAGAAGTCTGCATGAGTCCTGCATTAGTTTCCACTGGCTGCGCATCCGAAATGTCTTCTGATGGATCGGAAAATAATTCCTGTGACTCAAGCGGAGGGTATATGGTGGTGGTGGTGGTGGTGAGCCACTCAACCAAGTCTGGTGCATCCTTTGACGTAATCGAACAAACATTGTGCCACTTCCCACTTTTGCTCCAGCCTGGTGCTCCTGCCCTACCCCTAAGAAGGGTCTGCCTCTTCCTCTGCCTGTCATTTCTTAAATGACTCTGTGACAAAAGTCTCTAGAGAAGCGCAGTATATGTGGAAGAAGGTATGTAACAAAATCTGTCGTTTTGGGGGGCCACTGGTTTATTTCACCAGTTATGAAACCTTTTTTTCAGGATTTTTTTTTAATGTGTGTAGCAGAGGAAACGCAGCGAAAGAGGCAAAAATCCAGCAGTAACCAAATACGCCGTCAGTCACAATGCTGCACAATACAAATCCACTATAATATGCTTTCTATATTCGAAAGTATATTATAAGTGTATATCCTATGATTAAGCGACGTAGGGCTGTCGCGATACGCGTGAGGAGGACACAGAGGGCTTGCTGGTGAAGTCACCTGCTTTGCGGCCGCAGAGCGGTGACACTCGATTTTACACACGCTGTTTAACACAGCAATGTTTGTGAGTGTATTCGTTTTTCTTTATTAAACTGATATCCTGTGGTTTTATGCTATGGAGGCATTCCTGTGTTTCTTTTTGAGAGCCTGAATGGGGAGGAGTCTTTGGATCCTGGATTTTATCTATGTGACTGCAGAGCAGCTCCTGTTACAGGCTTGGTAAAAGCCTCAGGAAGGTAAGAGGCTGGTAAAAATAATCCCCACACTGAGGAAAATCGGGCTGGTTTGATTCACAGACATATGAGCACAATGTAACAAGTCTTCACTGAATGAGCACAATGTAACAAGTCTTCACTGAATTAACCACTGATCATCTGAATTGTTGAATGGAGCACAGATGCACTTTGGACTTTATTTTTAATATTATCATTATCACTTGATTGTGCACTGGATATAGTTTTATTCACTATCACTAATCCTGCAGTGATATTGTACTATCTGTTTTTGGACTATTATTTATGATTTTTTTTATTTTATTTATTATTATATTATTATATTTTTTTTATCGCACAGAAAAACAACAGTTTTATGATTGAACCGTTTAGGTTTTTAGGACACTTGCATTTTTGGACTTTTTTTCAGTTGTTGCTTTTTCCTGCATGTGTTTGCTAATTAGTAATTAACCACTTTCCAGGAGAGCTGGAGCTTTCATTCACTGCTATTATTGTTTTATTTATTAGCACTTTGCACTTGTTTTTTATCAAGCACTTTAAGGATTTATGACACATATTTTTTAAAAAAGGATTATTATCCCATGTACACTGTGCGGCCAGTTAGGCACTTTTAGCCATTGGATTTCATTATTTATTCACTCGCAGTTCCTTCCACATCTAATTATTGATGTTGGATGGTATTCTTTGGGCATAGACCTCGAGTGGAACACAATTTTACCCCAGTAGAGGACGGACTCACTCTCATACTTTAGGAATCATTGTTTAGAATATTTTATTGTTTTAAATTATTGTCGGTTTTTAGTATTTGCAAGCGCCACTACATCCCCCTGTCTATCATATGCTGTCAGTGCGTGAGCACTATTAGTTGTGGCTGCTGCTTGATTGTAACTTTTAATTTATTTGTACCACTATATTTTTTCCCGGGTTAGGTTGGTTTGCGCATTAGTTCCCCCCTTGTTTTATATTACACCTATATACTGCAGTGCACAGCAAGTAGCACACCTATACCAGTCCCTGCTCCAAACAGCATCTTCTCCCTAAACTGACAAAAAAAATATGAATGTATTACACACTATAATGTACTGCAGAGCAAGTAGCACACCTATACCAGTGCTTGAAAGGACTTTTGTGGACCTGTTAATTAGCGATTTGTGTCACTAAACTCTGTCCCTGCTGGAAATGCCAACCTGTCCCTACACTGACAAAAAGTATATGAATGTATTAGACACCTATATACTGCAGTGCACAGCAAGTAGCACACCTATACCAGTGCTTGAAAGGACTTGTGTGGACCTTTTAGATATCTATTTGAATAAATACAGCCTGCCCCTACTCCAAACAGCACCCGCTCCCTACACTGACTAAATGTATATGAATGCATTAGACACCTATATAATGCAGTGCACAACAAGTAGCACACCTATACCAGTGCTTGAAAGGCTTTTTGTGGACCTTTTAGATAGCTATTTGAATGAATACAGCCTGTCCCTGCTCCAAACAGCACCCTCTCCCTAGCATGATAAAAAGCAGAATGTAAGATGGCCGCCAGATCAGTTCTATTTATAAGGTAGGGGGTATGTCCATGTACTGAAATGTCTTAATTGGCTGTCCTGCACCACCTGATGGATGTGTCATAGGTCAAAGTTCTTAACCATGTAACATTGCGGACCGCGGCAAACATCGCCAGATGTCCGACGGTTTGGCGGACCGCGAACGACCAATGTTCACCGCGAAACGACCGCCTGGCGAACCGGCAGGCCATCTCTAGGGAAAGATAACACCAAATGTTCTAATTATAGACCGATATCACTCCTGAACGCAGATACAAAAATATTCGCAAAAATCTTAGCAAGAAGAATGAAAGAGTTCATGACAGAGCTGGTCCATCCGGACCAGGTTGGGTTCGTTCCAAGTATAGAGGGGCGGGATAACGGAGTGAGAACATTAGAGAGGGAAGGGTCCCTGGTCTACTCCTGTCAATAGACGCCGAAAAGGCGTTTGACAGGGTAGACTGGGGATTCATGATGAACACATTGGAGAGCATGGGAATAGGCCCTAGAATGATGCAGTGGATACAAACATTATATAAAGGGCCTAGGGCAATGGTAGGAGTTAATGGAATACTATCATCCCCCTTCGAGATGAAAAATGGAACGAGACAGGGATGCCCCCTGTCACCGTTCTTGTTTGTGTTAGCGCTGGAACCAATTCTGGCAATGGTATGGGGGGATGCAGATATAGGGGGCTTTAGGGTAGGAGAAGAAGAGCATAAGCTGGCTGCATTCGCAGATGATGTATTATTTTATATATCTAATCCCTGTATTACAATGCCTAATCTTTTGAGATTGCTAAAAGAATATGGAGTACTTTACAATTTTAAGATTAATCCGAATAAAGGAGATATTAAATATTAATATGAAAACAAAAGAGGTAAAAAATTTACAACAAGAATTCCCATTTACATGGAGAGAGATGGAAATAAAATATTTGGGGATCAAATTAGCAGCTTCAAAGAAATTATATCAAGCAAAATATATCCCATTACTGGAGGAAATTAAAACAGAAATAAAGAGAATAGAAGTACGTCCTCTTTCATGGCCAGGTAGGATTAACGCTTTAAAAATGATAATACTTCCAAAGATCATGTGCAAGTTTCAGATGCTCCCCATATTTATACCCCCAGCATATTTTAGGGTATTAAAAACACTCATCACAAAATTAATATGGCATAATAGGAAACCTAGAATAGCATTGATGACACTGCAGAAAGAAAAAAATCAAGGGGGACTTAGTGTACCCGATTTTCAAAAATATTACGAGCCAGTATTGCTAACACGGGTGGTAGAATGGGCGAAAATATCAAACGAAAAAAGATGGGTTAATATAGAACACGCGATGGCCAACACACAGTTAGGAAGGGACATATGGACACCTCCACAATATAGGTCACTGGGGGTTAATACACATACACTTACACTGACAGTACTTAAAATTTGGGATAACGTACATAAGAAAAGTAGATGCAAATATAACTCACCACTGATGACACTAAAGGAAAATAACTATTTTGCACTGGGGAAAAACTCAATGGGAGGGAATTGGATAAAAAAGAAAACGCACAATTACGGGACTTATAGGGTCACTAAAGGATTTTTTTTTTTAGCTAAATAGCTTCCTTTACCTTACTGCAGTCCTGGTTTCATGTCCTCATTGTTCGTTTTTGCTCTGATGTTGCTGTAATCCTTCTCTGTTCTGAACAGTCTGTTTCCTGATGAAAAAAGTCATGGGAACTTTCTCTCTGTGGTCACTAATCAAGGAGGTGTGATTACTGTGTGTCTAAAACTCTTCAACAGCAATCAGTTTCGTTTTACAAACCATCACTGCCCTGTATTGGCTCTTTGTCTCTGTTCATCACAGAAGCATGAAACTAGATGCAAAAACAAAACTGAAACTCTAGGTACATTATGTGATTGATTTTTATCTATTTTAATCATTTTTTAAAGGAATCAGTTAACTATTTTGGGCCAGATCCACGTACATCGGCGCAAATATAGACCGGCGTAGCACATCTCATTTACGTTACGCCGGCTCAACTTAGAGACGTAAGTGCTGTATCCTCATAGTATTTGCACCCAAATTTGCGCCGCGCGACGTAAATTCCGAGGCGTAAGCCGGCGTAATTCAAAGTGGGAAGGACGTGGGCGTGTTCCATTGAAATGAGCCGTGACCCCATGCAAATGAAGGGCCGGCCGGACTGCACATGCGCATGACGGCGACTATGGTCAGAGCCTCTCTGCGCATGCTCAGAACTCGGCCCGGCGCAATCAGTGAGATAGGAACTGGGCCCGGCGTACTTAGTGAGATACACCCAGTGAATAAATAGGCCCAGACTTACGCCCTTCCATTGCAAAAGTACATCCATTTGTTTCCCTTCCTGAAGCAAGGTGCTTTTATTCCGTTGTCTGTGGCTGTTTGTTGGTTTGTGTCGTGTCGTTGTGGTTTTTGGAGAGTGTCTTTGATCGTGTGTTTTGGAAAGATGAGTGAGAGGAAGAGGAAGCTGAACTACTCCTCGCGGGAGAAGGAGATTATTGTCAGGGCCATTACCAGATTTGGTAGTTTGCTGCATGGCCCTGAGAGTGCCAACACCACCCCGGCCAGGAGGAGGCAGATACTGCAGGATATCACAGACAATGTCAATGCGTTGGGGGGTGAGACCCAGACCCGCAATGGGATACAAAAAAAAAAATGATCTCAGGCGTGTGGTCCGTGGGAAGCTGGCCAAGATCGTGGCTCATGCCAGGGGCACTGGAGGGGGACCACCATGCACTATTAGGCTGACTGCTGAGGAGCGTGCGATGGCCCAGTGCTTCCACAGGCACCATTGAGGAGGCCGTGAGGACAGGTAAGTGTTTTTTTTTTCTATCTGGTGAGTAGCATATGTGTGGGGGGGAAGGGAATATGTGACAAGTGTGTGGATCCTCCAACCTGTGTATGTTTTGTGTCATCCACAGATGTGCAGGAGGGTGCTGGGCCATCTGGCCAGTCCGCAGCCTCCACCGGACATGAGTCTGAGGAAGACCCCCAGGCAAGCCCGGAGTCCTCTGAGGAGGTTGAGGAGGAGGTGATGTCAGGGAATAATGTCACCCTCCATTTGGAGGAGGCTCCCCCTAGGGCTGGCAGCAGTCAGGCCTCCATCAGGGGTAGCCCCTCTCACTCCTCCCCCAACAGGGCTTCCCCCCAGGGGTCTCCCCTACTTCCAGGTCACAAGCCTCATCTGGAGGCAGAAAGGCGACCCACAAGACCAGGGGGCTGGCAGAGATTCTGCCGGAAAATCTGCGGAGGGACCAGGCCCTTCAGACCCGCCATCTGGGTCAGGTCACCCAGACTTTGGGCCGGATGGAGGAGAGCCTGGCTTCCATCAAGGAGTCAGTTCAGGACATGGGCTGCAACTCACTGGCAATGATAAACTGCTGCAATGACCTGCAGACTGCCACAGCAGGCGTGGGCCAGGAGGTGCGTGCCCTGACCCATGCTGTCCAGGCCAATATGGCAGCCCTCAATGTGGGCCTCACACGGGTTGCCCAGGCCTTGGAGGGCAGGCCGCCAGGTGGGCAGAGACCAGGGGATGCTCCTTCTTCCCCTGATCCCCCCCCCCCCCATGAGTCTCCCCTGCGGAGCCGGGGCCGTGGCCGGCCCAGGCGTGGGTCACGCCGGTGGCGTTAAGTTTTTCTCTTTTTTTGTTTTCAGTGTTTTATTTGTTTTATTATTTTTTTACTGTGATTATGATTTATTTTATGTTTGTGAATGATGTATGATTGTGGGGGTGACATTCCAGCCGGAAAAGGGGTGTCACCCTCAGTTGTGGTGGAGAAGGGATCCCCAGGACCAGGGAGAAGTGATCCCCAGGTCCGTGTGAATGGTGTATGAATGTACAGTGACATAATTGGAGCCTTGGTGTGGCGTTGCTGCTCCCAAGTCCTGCATGGTGGGCTTGTGCTAATCCAATTTGATGAGGATGTGATGTGTCTGTGATAGGGACCACAGTGGTGTGCATGCATGCATTCTCATTGTGCCATGATTAATGTGTGTGTTTAACGTGCAAAGATGCCTAATGCGCGCATCTAAAGCCAGTAGTATAGCTATGACCATGGATGCCCCTGGCATGTTGGCATACAGATTGTTGTCCTGCAAGTGTGGCTGCTCAGCTCGTCACTAATGGTGTTGCTTTAGCTGACCTGCACACGTCTGGTGCAAAGTTAAAGCTGCTTTTATGAGGGGTAACTTTAGACCGGACGTACAGCTGATGCGCACAGCGCGTAGCCTGTGCCGGTCAAACGTACTTTTGTGGATCGCCGTATCTCCATCATTTGCATATTTGCATAGCAAAACAATGGTGCGTCGAGCGTATTTTGCGCCCACGATGCGCCGGTGTAATCTTTTTACGTCGGTCAGAATAATCTGGTTTTCAGGCGTATCTCGTTTTGGGGATATGGCACATAGATACGCCGGCGCATATTTACACTTACGCCGCTCATCTCGAGATACGTCGGCGTAAGTGCTTTGTGGATCTGGCCTTATGTCTCTATACCCTGTAAACAGTCATTTCAGCAAAAAAAAAAAAAAATTTTCCTTTACAACTCCTTTAATGCAAGGGGGAAAAATATGCTCTTTCAAGAATAAAAAATAAAAAAGGATTTGATGGATATAAATGAATGGCGGTACTTCCAGCTTAAGCATTTCATAGAGGCACTCCCCCACCCGTTAAGAGGAGGAGAGAATTTAACATCAATTGAGCGCCTATGTAATATGGAAAAAACTTGTGGGAATATATCCCGAATATATAAAATTTTGAGAGAAGTGGAGGAGTTGGAAGTACAGACATTCATAAAAAATTGGGAGAAGGAACTGGGGAAACGAGGTAGGAACCAAGAAGTGGGAAAAATCGTAAAACTTGTGCATGGATCAACAGTAACAACAAGATGATGGAAATGAACTATAAATGCATATCTAGGTGGTACAGAACTCTGACATTCTAGGGAAGTACCAAATGGGGCAAACAATGGAGTGTTGGCGGAGGTGCGGTCAGGTGGGAACTATGGCCCACATATGGTGGGGATGCCCCAAGATAGTGACCTATTGGAAGGAAGTACTAAGCTATATCAAAGAGAGCACCAAGATAGCTCTACCTGAGGAACCTTGGACATGTTTATTTCATGGAGTAGATATTCCGATAAAGGAATATAAAAACTCAATGATAATACACTTGTTCAATGATCAAAGTTTGATCCCGAAAAATTGGAAAGAAGTAGAAAGCCCAAAGATAAGCGAATGGTTTGATAAAATAGAAGAGATACACAATATGGAATATCTAAGACATTGCTATGAAGATACAAGAGAGGGGTTTTTAGAGAGGTGACAAGCATGGAAAAAATTCAAGTTAACGAAGAAATATGGTGAAATTAAGATTATGAAGTGAGGTTGAAGGGGGTTTAATAGGGAGGGTAAAATAGTGAGGGGGCGGGGTGTAGTGGGCGGTTGGGGTGAGTGGAGTAGAAAGGTGGAGTAGAAATAGTTAGGGGTTAAATATGGTAAAGTACATTTTTACTTGGAAGAGAAATGCCTGTTTTTATTTGTTCTTTTGTTGTTTTTTATGTATGTGAAATATAAAACCCAATAAAACATTAATTTAAAAAAAAGGCAGGAGAGTGGGGACGGTGCCCGTGTGCCCTTTATGGATGCACCACCACTGTCCTTAATGTACACCTCTTGGGCCATACCTTACACCTGTTTTCTTTAAAATTGTTTTTCTTTTGTTGACAAGAATTACAGTATCTCACAAAAGGGAGTACACCCCTCCCATTTTTGTAAATATTTTATTATATCTTTTCATGTGACAACTCTGAAGAAATTACACTTTGCTACAATGTAAAGTAGTGAGAGAAAAAGGAAAATCACCGCTCAAGGTGGGTCTGCTATAGGGTCATACACAGGTGTAGGATTCCAAGAGTGCTGGCAGTGCACTAGGCAAGCATTGGCGTAAAATGAAGGATGGATGGCCGCACTCCAAACCAAACAGGTTGTCTTTATTTAAACGAACAGCAAAAACATACCGGATCACAGCAACAGAAACAGGAGGATAACCGACGTTTCGCACTGACTTAGTGCTTATTCATGGCTAACATGCATTAAGACTGTTTAGTATATATAGAGATCAAAAGCTGGCATGTGACCTGATTGAATGATTGGCTGGAGGTGGCCCGCAATCACTGGACACACCAGAAGCCAATATCAGGTCACAGACTGCTGGTGCATACCAAAAGGGAAAAAAAGGAAAACATTTTTTTTGAAAAGAAAAACAAAATATAAGTAAACCAAAATCCAAGGTGCCAAAGTACAAACATAATCCACATAAATATTTATCCGGACTAGGTGTGTTTAAGTGAATAAACAAACATAGTGCAATTAAATACCATCAAACACTTATACAAAACAATATATATCAATATAGGTATAACAAAGAATTAGATTCATTGTGAGTGTGAAAAAAATAAATATAAATGTATGGATGGTGAGGTGCCGTCTCTAAAGGTGCCACATTGGCGACAAGCGCCAGGAGGTGTGTGTGTATATATCGGGAATCAGTCTGCATGAGTGTATGAGCTCAAAGATCAATGGCTACAA
This sequence comes from Rana temporaria, assembly GCF_905171775.1. NCBI lineage: Eukaryota > Metazoa > Chordata > Amphibia > Anura > Ranidae > Rana > Rana temporaria. The sequence continues at coordinate 140,326,037 of NC_053496.1, read as the reverse complement.
TGGTAAATCCATATAGCAGACTCTCGTCCCGATAATAGGTCAAAATTAAAGGAGGTGTATTGTAGATCATCCTATTATCTATCAAAAACCAGAGAGAAGAAAACCGAATAGTATGTGAGAATGTGGAAATGCGGAGTACTATACTCTGTAAAACCTAGTAAAGATGCAGTGCACATTTATTATTTATATAAATGGAAAAGATCTTTTAAAAAGTAAAATGCTCAATGAAGAGGTGTGAAGCGGTCGAAGACCGTGATGTGAAGTTCTAAAGATACACAAGTGGAGGACATATGAAAGGAAACAATTGTGACATATGCCAAAGTGTAAAAATGGATATCCGGGAACTAAATAGTTCCCTAAAAAATATATATATGTGACCTACAGATGTCTCATAGTACAAAACCCTATGGGGATGAAATTCCATGTTGCAAAAAAATGCATGGAGACATTGAATGCTGAGGTTGTCTGTATCTGAATAAGCACTAAGTCAAATAAGCACTAAGTTAAATAAAGACAACCTGTTTGGTTTGGAGTGCGGCCATCCATGCTTCATTTTACGCTAAAGTAGTGAGTGTACAGCGTGTATAACAGTGTAAATTTGATGTCCCCTCAAAATAACTCACACAGCCATTAATGTCTAAACACCTGGCAACAAAAGTGAGTACACCCCTAAGCGAAAAATTCCCAAATTGGGACCAAAGTGTCAATATTTTGTGTGGCCACCATTCTTTTCTAGCACTGCCTTAACCCTCACAGGTTGCAGGAGTCCTCTTCCACTCCTCCATGATGACATCACGAAGCTGGTGGAAGTTAGAGACCTTGCACTCCTCCACTAAATTGGGCCCAATTATCCATTTTCCTTTTCCCGATGTCATGTGACTCATTAGTGTTACAAGGTCTCAGGGGTGAATGGGGATCAGATATGTTGACTTTGGTTTTATCACTCTCACCCTCTCATACTGGTCAATGGAAGTTTAACATGGCACCTCATGGCAAAGAACTCTCAGGATCTGAAAAAATGAATTGTTGCTCTACATAAAGATGGCCTAGGTTATAAGATTGCTAAGACCCTGAAACTGAGCTGCAGCATGGTGGCCAAGACCACACAGCAGTTTAACAGGACCGGTTCCACTCAGAACAGGCCTCGCCATGGTCGACCAAGGAAGTTGAGTGCATGTAGATTGCTTTAACCACTTCCCGCCCGGCCTATAGCCGATTTACGTCCGGGAAGTGGTTATGAAATCCTGACAGGACGTTCCAGAACGTCCTGCAGGATTTCATGCCGCGCGCGCCCGTGGGGGCGCGCAGCGATCGGTGATGCGGGGTGTCAGTCTGACACCCTGCATCTCCGATCTCGGTAAAGAGCCTCCGGCGGAGACTCTTTACCACGTGATCAGCCGTGTCCAATCACGGCTGATCATGATGTAAACAGGAAGAGCCGTTGATGGCTCTTCCTCACTCGCGTCTGACAGACGCGAGTAGAGGAGAGTCGATCAGTGCCGCCTATGTGTGCCCATCAGTGCCGCCTATGTGTGCCCATCAGTGCCGCCTATGTGTGCCCATCAGTGCCGCCTATGAGTGCCCATCAGTGTCGCCTATGAGTGCCCATCAGTGTCGCATACCAGCGCTGCCAATCAGTGCCACCTCATCTGTGCCCGTCAGTACTACCTCATCGATGTCCATCAGTGCCATCTCATCGGGGCCCATTAGTGCCACCATATCAGTGCCCGTAATTGAAAGAGAAAACTTATTTACAAAAAAATTAACAGAAAAAAATGACAATTTTGGAAAAAAAAATAAGTTTTTAGTCTTTTTTTAGTTGTTGCGCAAAAAAAAAAAAAAAACGCAGAGGTGATCAAATACCACCAAAAGAAAGCTCTATTTGTGGGGAAAAAAGGACGCCAATTTTGTTTAGGTACAGTGTAGCATGACCGCGCAATCGTCATTCAAAGTGCGACAGTGCTGAAAGCTGAAAATTGGCTTGGGCGGAAAGCTGCGTAAGTGCCTGGTATGGAAGTGGTTAAGAAAGGCCTGGATTCTTTCCTAAATGTACATAATATAACTAAGTACTAAAATTTGTAGGTAAAGTTGATCCAGGGTAAATCCGATTGCCTCTCGGGGGATCAGGAAGGAATTTTTTCCCCTGCTGTAGCAAATTGGATTATGCTCTGCTGTTTTTTTTTTTGCCTTCCTCTGGATCAACTGTGGGTATGGAGTTGGTTGTATGGGATTGTATTGTGTTTTTTATTTTGTTTGTTTATTTTTTTGTGGTTGAATTGGATGGACTTGTGTCTTTTTTCAACCTGACTAACTATGTGACTATGTAACTATGTGCTCAACGTCATATCCAGAGGTTGTCTTTGAGAAATAGACATATGAGTGTTGCCAGCATTGCTGCAGAGGTTGAAGGGGTGGGGGGGGGGGGGCAGCCTGTCAGTGCTCAGACCCAGGCCCGGACTGGCCATAGGGCACACCGGGCATATGCCAGGTGGGCCTCGGCTGCCAGGCCTCCAGTTTACATTTCCCCACGCTCAGCAGCTCTCTGCGCCAAGATCGCGGCCGATTCCGCGGCTGATTCCACGTAGACGGCCGCATTTCCTTTAGGCAGAGTTCCCGTCGGGTCCCCCCCACACTCTAAGGCAGCGAGATGGGCTTCTCCCTGTGCTGGCACGGCGGCCACGCTCACCACGGCCGGCTCCACAGCCGCCTCCGTAGCCGCCAGCCAGCCTTCTGCTCTAGGCTTAGAAGGTAGGAGGGCTTCATTACATCAAGATGGTCATGTGTCCATGAAGCGGGAGGAGCTGCTGGAGAAGGCCTGATGTCTTAAAAGGACCTGGACGTCTAGAAAGGTAAGTGACACAGTATGGCAGCCTGCCAATGTTTTTTTTTTTTTTTTTATATAAAAATGCCAATGCCATTATCAATGCTTTAAATGAGCAGTTAAATAAAAATGCCTAAACTAACCTGAAATAAGAATCTGATTGGCAGCTGTGGAGAAATACCTTCTGCTAGTAAATATATATTTTATTTTCATTGATATCATGAGACTTTCAGACTTCATCAGCTTCTTCTTGCTAGTTGGATCACTAGCAAGAATATATCTCATGATATCAATGAAAATAAAATATATATTATTTACAGTACTAGCAGAAGGTATTTCTCCACAGCTGCCAATCAGAACTAAATGGACTTCTTTAACAGTGAAAATGCAGTGATTGGTCTATTGCTACTTTCACACTGGATCGGTGCGCTGTCGGCGGTAAAACGCCGCTGTTTTTAGCGGCGCTTTACTGTCCTTTTTGTGTCGCTATTTGGCCGCTAGCGGGGCACTTTTACCAACGCTATCAGCCGAAAAAGGGTTAAAACTGCCAGCAAAGTGGTTCGGCAGCCCTGCACCTTGATTTCAATGGGCAGGTGCACTTTCAGAGCGGTGGATACACCACTCCTACAGCGCCTCAAAAGATGCGGCTGGCAGGACTTTTTTGAGCGTGCTTCCAGCGCACCGCTACAGTGTGAAAGCCCTGGGAGGCGCTTTTTCAGGGCGCTTTGCAGGCGCTATTTTTAGCTCTTTAGCGCCCTCAAAGCACCCCAGTGTGAAAGAAGCCTAAGTGCAGAATCATGAAATCTGGTTGTTACAGGTTACGAAACTCTCCAAACCAACCAGCAATGCTCTTGTACCCCTTTTCACACTGGGTTACTTTGCAGGCGCTATAATGCTAAAACTAGCACCTGCAAAGCGCCCTGAAAGAGCTGTTCCTTTCACTCCAATGTGAAAGCCAGAAGGCTTTCACACTGGAGCACTGGCACCCCTACAGCGCCTCGAAGATGCTGCTAGCTGTAATTTGTTTTTTAACAAAATGGGCTGCTCAGCTTAGAATGCCCGGGCCTATTTTTTGTCCCAGTCCGGGCCTGCTCAGACCATACAGTTTGCTGAAGACAAGCAGACTAAGGACATGGATTACTGGAACCATGTTCTGTGGTCTGATGAGACCAAGATAAACGTATTTTGTTTCAGATGGTGTCAAGCGGGTGTGGCGGCAACCAGATGAGGAGTACAAAGACAAGTATGTCTTGCCTACAGTTAAGCGTGGTGGTGGGAGTGTCACGGTCTAGGGCTGCATGCATGCTGCCAGCACTGGGGAGCTAAAGTTCATTAGGGGAACCATGAATGCCAACATGTACTGTTACATAATGAAGCAGAGCATGATGTCCTTCCCTTTGGAGACTGGGCCGCAGGGCAGTATTCCAACATGATAACAACCCCAAACACACCTCCAAAACGACCACTGCCTTGCTAAAGAAGAGGAGGATAAAGGTGGTGGACTGGCCAAGCATGTGTCCAGACCTAAACCCTATTGATCATCTGTGGGGCATACTTAAGCGGAAGGTGGAGGAGCGCAAGGTCTCTAACATCCACCAGCTCCGTGATTTTGTCATGGAGGAATGGAAGAAGACTCCAGTGGCAACCTGTGAAGCTCTGGTGAACTCCATGCCCAAGAGGGTTAAAGCAGTGCTGGAAAATAATGGGGGCCACACAAAATATTGACACTTTGGGCCCAATTTGGACATTTCCACTTATGGGTGTACTCACTTTTGTTGCCAGGGGTTTAGATATTAATGGCTGTATGTTGAGCTTTATTGAGGGAATAGCAAATTTACACTGTTATACAAGCTGTACACTCAATGCTTTTCACCCGTAGCAACGTTTAATTTCTTCAGTGTTGTCACATAAAAATATTTACAAAAATGTGGGGGGTACTCACTGTACTGTACCCAGCACCACTCACTGTACTGTACTGTAAATACGTGCGCATACATGTGTCCAAGCTTTGAGCTTTTACACAACCCAATGCAATAGGCTGCGCCCACCCATTAATGTAGCTAAGGCTGCTGGTTCCACTTTTAAATGGGCCCAAAACATGTTGAATGTAGACAAAGTCACAGTTTACATATTAGTTTTGGAGGGACTCCCTTGAGTTCTGCCCACGGATGTGCAATCCATCTGGCAAAGCGGTCTCTGACCTCGATTAATAGATTTGAACTAGCCGTCTAAGCCTCTTGAGTAACTTGATCTGCACCACTGTGATTTTCTTTACTAGACAGGGATTGTCCTCTTCTGATGCTGCTAGGCCTGAAGAGCCCATTGTTTGCCCATTAAAGAAGGACCACTTCCATGTCTTTCTTCAAAATTTGAATCTATTTGCGGTACTTCAGACACTTTAGTTTGGATATGCCAGAAGGATGATGTTCTAACCCAGATGCAAAGATACAGACCTCTGTATAGTGCCGAGGAAGAGACTACAGACATTTTGCCTGAATGGCTTGACGTTTGGATATCCGAGATCCTTTTTCTAAACATATTAGCCATACAAAATACTGCTACAGTGTTACTGGCCATATTGAGGATGTCTTATCCAGCTGAATGGAGAGTGAGATAACGTGTCCCACACTATTTGGAGGATCCAAGGGGAAAGAACAATCTGCTTTTGGAATTGGTTTACAATGCAACATGCAACAGTTACTGGATCATGTAACAGTTAGTGTTACTGGATCACAGAGAGCGAGGACAAGACCGAGCCTCATCTACCCTTCAATTCCATCTCTAGGCTTACTTGTATACAATTCAATCCTTACGTCAGGGAACAGAGGATTCCATCCTTTAAATTCTTCAGGGTTTTCTATGATCTAAAATACCTGAAGTTTGGAGTAGGTGCCCTGGCCTCCATAGGGTTTCAAAACACTAAAGGTGAGACCTACAGATGAGCCTTCACTTCTTGGGTCTCCAGCAACTAGGTATAACTTGTCTGAATTTGGACAATACCGTTGGACACACTGTATAAGGTATTGGATTTTAGGAAGGTGAATAGGAGGTTCCCGGATCAGAGACTGTACATGAGGATATCATTGTCCACATCACCACTGAATGACTGCGGATCCTGATAAGGAGCCTGGAGACCACCATGTTTGTTCGCTATACTTATTGGCTAATCTGCAGACCCAGCTGGATGTCAGTAGTTCGACCGCTTCTACCTCTGGGAAGCCACCAAGGTTACTGTCAGGTCAATATCCTAATAGCCTTATTTGTTGTACATCTCTTGAATGGCTTGTTGGTTTGGAGACCATCCCTTGACATCCAATGACTTTGTACCTTGCGGCATCTGACAGCAAGTTCTCATATATCCAAGCCCAAAGGGCTGGAAAACCTGCCTGGGAGATATCACTGACAGAAGTTGACTAGTCTTGCATTCCTTGAGAGCATAGCTGAGGCTCTCTTTGTTGCGTTTTCAGAAGGACTTCAGCCTGAGACCATTGCAACTCTGACTTTGTACACTTTGTCCTTCATTGGCATGAATACCTAACAAAGCAATAGATTGCGATGATTGGTATGCCCAGTAGCTGATAAAGCTGAAAGATTAGCTAGCTTAGCTACCTCCAAAAAGGGACTTGTCTCCTCTGTGGAGTCACTATTTCTGGTACAGGAAGCAAGTCTTGCCTTACTACAAAACCAGTTAATAAAGTTCTCAACCTTCCAGTGAGACCCTCATACCACATGGCTTACTACACACCACTTCTCTACCATTTTGCGATCGTGGAATGCAATGGGCCTAATTGTTAACTTAATGATGGAGCCTTTAGCGGAGCATATTCGACTCTAACCTCCGGATTCCACGTAGCTTCCCAGGAACACCAAATCAGCCTGTTCACCAGTGATGTGATCCTTATGCTCACTAACCCATCTAGTTCCCTAGCAGAAGTGCAGCAAGATTTCCTACTACAAAGCAAATTAAACAAAATCTTATATCCTGGACATAGGCCTTGATAGTACCATTAAAAACCTTCTGCAACAATCCTTCCTATACGCATGGGCAAACACTAGCATACCATACCTGGGAATACAATTAACAAAACAACTAAAACCCTTTTCCATGCCAACTACCTTCCCGTCCACTCCAAATTACAAACAGATCTCCAAAACCAAGCGCAACATGAATTATCCTGGACAGACAGACTAGCAGCATTCAAGATGATGCACCTACCTCAACTTTTATACCTATTTAGGACACTTCCTTTTCCCCTACAGTTCTCCTACCTGAAGGCTATACAATTCACAATCTATAGCTTCATTTTGAAAAAAAAAAAGCTAGATGTGCCCACTCAAAGCTAATCAAACATAGATTAGCGGCAGGGACTGGCTTTGTAGATATATCAGACTACTACTGGGCCACCATTCTCACACAACTTAAAGACTGGCTCCAAACCCAGCCTATCACACTTTGGGGAACTATTGAATTGGGTGCTGGGCATTAGGCACTGTATGAGAATTCAAGAGAAGATGAGTGTTTAACACAGATGAGGCAGAGACCTGGGGGAGGAAGGGTGCAGCAAAATCTGGGGAGGCTCAGCTAACCCCAGCATCCCCTACATCTGTTCCTGAGGAGCACACAGGGGGGCCCAGAAATAAAGGGAAATCGGATGGACAGTCTGGGGTGATTGGCAGGGGGGAGGCAGTTACAAGCACTGATCTCCCTGTATAGCTTTCAATGAAGCAGTTGAAAGCAGCTTTTTCTCATTTGCCTTAAGTGTATTTCAGCTTCTCCATTGAAAGCCATACAGGGAGATTGGTGCTTGTAACTGCCCTCACTGCTGCACCGATCACCCCTGATTGTCAATTTCAGTATTTCAACTGCAGCGGGAGCTAGAAACCAGGGACCGCCCCCTACTGGCCTTGAGCACACGGGTGGCCCGAGGTGACAGGTGCCTCTCTAAAAAGGGCCTACATGTCCTGCTTTTTTCGATCGGCAGAGTGAATCAGGTTTCTTACTCTCATAATTTTGTCCCGGGCTTCCCATTGAGCCACAAATCACGCTTGATCCAAATGAACCAGTTTGGAGATATAAGGATATAGTCTATTTGCCACTACCTTAGCAAAGAGCTTTAAGTCTACATTAACCGATTTCCACCCGTGCTATAGCCAAAAGACGGCTAC